>NC_050518.1:30957890-30996941 GCF_002922805.2 Oryzias melastigma
CTCCTTCCTTCGGAGTAGAACGCCCCCTAGCTTTGTGGGGTGGTAAGTGATTACAAACAGTATTACAAACAGTAACAAAACAGTAACAGTTATCTTGATCACACTAACAATTTATTTGATCAATCCAGAATTCTAAAACTGTATGATCTTGTTGATCTTTACACTGCACAGTCACTATCCAGAGCTAGTGGGAAAACATTACCATAAATATCCAGAAACAGTTCTTAGAAAATGAAGGAGGAACAAACTGAGAGGATGCAGGAACTTCAAGGTCACATTGATAAGAACCACGAAGATGTCATGTGTTTCCCCTGAGCTGATTGCCACTCCTCCCTGATGGGTTACACCTGTGTCTTTTGGTTCTTTTTTCACTCCCCTTCCTGTATATATATGAGTTTCTCCCCTCACTTCCTTGCAGGTTTGTCTTGTCACTCGATGCACCAAATCTTGTCTGCCATTTCAGGTTTAGTGTGGCTTATAGTTTTTTGGACTTTGACTTTAAGAGACTAATCTCGTTTTTTCCAGCTTTATGATCTTTTTTAGTTTTTGGATTCTTATATTATTAAAGACACTTTTTTGGAGCTGATACCTGTCCTGCGATTGTGTCCACACACCAAACCCTGACAAAAGAAAAGTTTCTGTGTTTCTGTGTGGAACTAAACTCTGGAACAAGTTAAGTAATGAGCTCAAACAATGTTCAAGCATTTATAAATTCAAGAAAATGTATAAAGAAACTCTAATCTCACAATATGAAGATAAGACGAGTTAAAGATCAACTGGTGTTTGAATAATTCCAAATGTCTGAACTTAAATGTGATGAAATAATCAAAGATTTTTCAAATGTAATCAATGAGTTTTATGTTATGTAATATGCAGAAATGATTACTGAAAAGTTTACAATCACTGGTATTAATTTTCTTTACTTGATAAAAAATATGTATCAATGATTACAGGATTAATGTAATTATGTGTTCTAAAGATAATCAATGATTATTATATATTGTGTGAATCATTAATGTTTACTGAAAATATATAAGAATTCTTTCAGAGAATGATTAATAAGAACTCTATCGGTACTTTAAAACTTGATCTCAATGTGTAATGATTATTTTTCCGCATCAATATAACATTGTACTTTGATGATGATCAATGAGTATTATATATCTGTTACATGATGTATGATTGATGTTACTGTTTACTGAAATAATGTTTGATGAGAATAATCAATAATCAACATGCACTTCACTTTGCTATTGAGAATTACAAAAAAACAAAAACAAAAAAAAAAAACAACAACCGGATTACATAGTTATGCTAAACAGTGAAATGAAGTAATTAAGTAGTGGTGGGATTATATAAGTTCACTTCTTCCCACTCCTTTTCAAGCAATCAATCAAACTCGACTGACTTTAGTTTATTATCACAAAAAATGAATGAACCAAATGTGACATAAGTGTGTTTTATTTTTTCTATTTTCTAATCAGTGCATTTAATTGTTTCTGTAATGAGTTTGAAATAATTGTATTTTGTCCTGTATTTTTTTTTCAACCTATGCTTGAAATAAACAAATCAATCAATCAATCAAAGTATGTTTAAATCAGTACAGAAAAATGTGGGTTATTGTGAGCAGGGAGGACCAAAAGTTCATTTTGTGTTTCATGATTCTATTCAAGTTACATGATAGCACAACAACATTGTATATAGTGATTATTAAGTATTTTCCTAGCGCACATGCACAATAAAAAGAGTTGGTATATGACAATGTGATGTTTTTTTTCATAATAAACACTATTTAGGCGCTTTTCAAAAGATACATATATTTAAAAAAAACAGCTGCCCCAACATCAGGCGTTTTAGGCCACAACAATCATAAAAATTTGCAGCGAAATCTTGGAGGGTGTGATAAAAAGTCTATGCAAACGCGTGTAGTCTGAAATTCTGCTCTTTGAACGTTTGCATAGACTTTTTTTTATTAAAAATGATAGTTGTTACTGGGGCTGTCAGATTTGTTGCGTTAATTACGTATTAATCTGACACGTGCTTGACGCCGACAATTTTTTTGACGCATTAATCGTGGATTTTCCTCATACGTGCCTTTCCATACCGCGCGCGGGCGTCCCGCCCTCCAACTCACCGGCTGCTCTCACCAGATCACGGGCGGGTCTCCAACCTCTGAGCTGCGAGCTAAAACCGGCCGGCGCTAGGACCTGGAGAGCTCCTGCACCCTAACCCGGCTCTGGCTCGTGTCTAGTACCACGTCTGGTGGTACCGGCTTGTGTCCGGCGCCACGTCCCGAGAGCTGCGGACCCCCGACGTTCCGAACAGCAAGCGCACCGGGGGACGTTTTAAATGTTCTGGAGGTTTAAGCGTGATCCAGCCCCAGCATAGCGGTCTGTCTGCCGGCATATTCATGGCGTGAGCTCCGCTGGACACGTCGCTGCATCGAGCTGCAGCCAGAGAACGCGGCGGCAGTAACAGACTGTCAAACTATCCACAGTGAATCCCGCTTTTCTCAGTCTTTAATGTTTTAAAAAACAAAAGTTAATTGGAAATAATAAATCTCTATTTCATTTATTACTGCAGTTCAGCAGAGGAGGAAAAGATTTGGTCCTGACAAAAAATGAACATGAAAGTGTTATGGAAATTTTATTTTTGATGTTTTTTATTTTATTTTACTGAACGTTGATTGAAGTTTTGAATTTAAAATGCCCTTCACTTGCACTTGGGCTTTTGTTAGGTATTTTATGTTACAGCCTTTTATTGTTAAGAAAGTTTATCTCAATACAATGTTACAAAATAAAGTATTTCTGATGAAAACTGTTAATTTTGTCATTCTTGTTTTCATAATTAATGTAGAACTGCTAAATTTCACAAACCACACATTTTTTTCCTTTAAAAAGGCCACATGGAAATTTGCGATTAATCGCGAGTTAACTCTGGACAAAATGCGATTAATCGCGATTAAAAATGAGTTTTGGGTGAAGCTACAGCTGCCTCACCCAGCGCTGTTTGCCGGACTTTGAACAGCAAACTGGTAAATTTGCTGCTTCTTTACCAAATAAACCTTGGAAAACACACACACAAAAAAGGTAATAATAGAAGAAACATGTCTTAAAAAAAATAGAATTTTTATTTTTTATTGTAAAAAGTAAAGAGTGCGGAGGCACATTGCTTTGCTCCCCCTTCTGCTTTTAATTTTCTCTGATTATTTTCCTTTTTTTAATCACACCACCAACAACTTTTTATACTTTTAAACCATCGGGTCGGATTTATTTTTCTTTTTTACTCTAAACAAAGGGATTTTTTCCTGCATTCCTCTTAAAGCATTTTATCTTGAGCACTACGTGTACTTGGCCTTCACGCAGCTGAAGCCTGATATACGGAGCAGCAGCTAACACAAGGCTAACTAGCAGCAAAATGCCTTCCCTTTCCACAAAGGATTACCAAGACCTTCTGGAGAAGATCACAGCGCTGGAAACTAAGGTTCGCCACATAGAAGTGAACGTGGAGGTAAATGGACTTTATGGAAACAACACAACTTTGCCACTACCTCATCTCAGCAGAGAAGAGAGAGCTAACACGCAGCTAAATGGCACAGATTCTACGGAGAGAAAGACAACATCTGTGGACAATAACAAACAATCAAAAGATAATCCTCCCTGGAACCATCTTGGAGCAAAGCCAAAGAATAAGTCCAACAGTCCAACGACATGGTCAGTGACATGCAGGAGAGATTACTGCAAACTGTGGCAAAGTATCCATCAGTACAAAACATTGTACTACACACAGGGTCAAATGATGTGTCCAAGCAAAAATCTGAAGTTTTAAATCAAGACTTCACTGGACTGATAAGAACTGTGAGCTCCATGAATGCAGCTGTCTTTATCAGCGGTCCCATTCCAACAAGTCGAGGAGGAGAAGAGCGATTCAGCAGGCTGTTGGCACTGAACAGGTGGCTTTCTACGACATGTGGTGAAACAGGAATTCATTTCATCAACAACTTTCACATTTTCTGGGAACGCAAACATCTTTTTAAAGAAAATGGATTCAGTTTAAATAAATCAGGAGTTAAACTGTTCTCCTCCAATCTCTTCTACTCCCTGCGTCATGCCAAGACTAAGATTAATTTATCTGAGTGTCAAGGCCAGACACAGACTGGATCCACACGAGGAATGGAGCTGCCCCCACTGGAGGAAAACATCAGAAACGGGAAACCTGCCTCCGAACACCGGAAGAGGAAAAACAACGAGGACGATGGACCCTCCCTTTGGTGGACCGAGCAGTAAAGGCAAGGACAGCCAAAAATATATCAAAAAATATTTACATTTATTTTCGAAAAAAATATCTCAGTGAACAAAAATGGGCCCTTAAAAGAGGTCAAAGCAACAAAAGTAACTGAAACTTTAAATAGGAGGACAAATCAACCAACTGAACAGACAGACCAACAAACTGACCTCCCTAGTTGTCTTCTTCTTCTTCTTCGAATGCCTTTCCGGCAGGCTATACACCAACGAGTGCAATGCTGCCACCCTCAGATTAAGAGAAAAAAAAGAAAAACTAAACAAAACTAAACTAGATCAAATTCTGAAAAACAGTCCAGTCTGACGAAGAAAGTGAAGGACAGCACACCTTACAGCTATATTCTGAACACATAATGGTATGATGCATTGAAATGAAAATGTAGAGATTCCTAAATCACTAAGTCGCATGAATAACACATGCCTTTCAGCATCATATTTGCTGCAACTAAAAACCACATGAGGCACCGTTTCCCGCTCCCCACAAATACAAAGGCCGCTGTCATGCCTGTGAACTGTAAATAAAAAAGCAGCCAGACCACAATGACCCAATTTCAACCTGGTAACTACCATCTCCTCTTTACGACCTGAAAAAGGCACCTGCAGAGGGCTCTTCTTTATACAAGTCTGACACAGTCTGCCTCTTTGTTCCGTGTCCCATCCCATTTGCCAAAGTTTGTTAATATATTCTGTACGTATGCTGCGACACTCCTGTTAACAACCACATCCACATTTACCTTCAGAAGAGACTCTTTTGCTAGTCTGTCAGCAGCTTCATTCCCATTTACCCAGTGGCGGGCCGTGCATTTCACACCTAGGCCTTCAGTAGTGCTCCATCTGAATCAATCCAACCCTCATTAACTATTTTATGGCAATAAAACTTCTACTGCAGGTACAGCTGCCACACACACACCAAAAGCATAAAAAATAACCTGATAAAATTTCAATATTATGTAGGGAGATAGCAAAATTTTACTCACCAAAAATCCAGATTATTTAAACACAAAATCCATCCTTTCTATCCTCAAGAAGATTTCAATCACTCTGTCGTGCAGAATCCGTGCGTTTCGCAGATGGAAAGTGTTCCGTGGCTGTGATAAGCTGGAAAAGGCTGCATGCGGGAAATGTTCTGGTATTCCTGAAGCCTCTTGTGGTCCAGGAGGGAGACAAACATCAGTTTTTGTGATCGATCAAGGTCTGTGTCTGGAAAATAATATTTGCGCGAGGATTTTGCGCTGCACGCGCCCGCGGTGCGTTCAGGAGCCTCGTAGATTTCAGCTTCACTCCCGCTCAATGGAGTCACGGAACTCCTTTACCCGTGCCAGACAAAACTGTGCCACAACTTTACCCAGACATTCATTTTCCACCAAAAATCAGACGATGAGACGCTTTCCACTGGTAACATCTTCAAACCTGACACGCCGCTCCTCGACACCTGTGTCCGTCACATAACGCAGAACCAGAGCGAGCTGCGAGCTATCCAATCATAGCACGTGAAAATGATGACGTTTCCGAGGGCCTGCTAGCTGGCCTTGGTTTCGTCTACTCCAAATCTGATTGGTTGAAGCAACAGTTTGGTCGACAATTATTTTATGCTACAGGGCCCGCAGAACTGATTGTGAAGGCCTCCGGGCAGATTTCTTTGACCCTAGCAACAAATGGTGCTGCAATGTGATTGGTTAATGCTTAAATAGGAAAATACACGTCTGGAAGCAGCGCAACCAGGGAGACAGCAATGAAAGGACGAAGACAGAGCATTTGGAATTATAGAATACGTATTCACGGAAATAAATAATAATTAATATCAGTCTGTGATTCAGATATTTTTAGGCCAGCAGAGAAGGCCTTGCAGGCCCTGACGGCCCGCCACTGCATTTACCCCAGCATGTCCCAGAACCCAGAGAAATGAAACATTACAACCCAAACCCTCCACCTCAGAAAGACTCAGTAAAATCTCATACAGTAAATCAGGACGCGACTCAGATTCTCTGTGAAGTATCACCAGCAGAGCAGATAATGAATCAGAACAAATTATTACACGGTCAGGAGTATGTTCCTCCACCCAACGCAATGCCCACAAAATTGCTAGCAGTTCCACCGAGAACACAGATAATCTATCTGTTACACGCACACTGAGACCTTCCTGCATTCCATTCACAAGCACTCCAAAGCCTGTTCTTTGGGATCCAGTCTCCTTCTAGCCATCAGTAAAAATTTGCACAACGTTCACTTGGCTCTGCAGAAAAGATTCAATCCGTTTACGAATCAATTCTTTATTTAGTCCAATTAGTTCCACATCAACCTCCGGTTCAGGCAGGCGCCACAAAGGTATTACTGGCCAAACCATGCCAATCACAGAATCCTTTGTCAACTTCATCTCTCCCAAATAGTTAGCCACATGTGAACCTCCCTAATTGGAAACACAAGGGAACATATATAGTGGCTGATCAGACCAACTTGATACACAAGGGGGAACTGAAAAAGACTAAGACAACAGAAATACAGCAAACACAAAATTAACTTGTCCATCCTAAAGTAAACCAACATAGAAAAATACTAAAACTAATAGACATAAAGTAGAATGTAAACTGAATCAATTTTTAACTCAAAAAGAGTTTCTCCTCCCCCGGGCAGTGGTTCAGTCCAATTAGTGTCCTGCTGCATATAAGGCCTCTGCCGGCTGGCATGGTTTCTTTGAGTCAGGCCTGACATGGTGGCTCCAGCAGACGGCGGCAGCAGCAGCAGCAGCAGCAATGGTCCCCACAGCACCGGTAACTCAAAAACACAAGATTAAATTAATGAAAGAAAATTCAAATAAAGCTTAAATTATGTGTCAATAAATTTATATTTTTTACACAGAAACAAATGTGTTTCTTATAATTGAAATAAAATATATCTAAAGGCGTGTACAGGTGAGTGTTTGGTGCAGGTTACTGCCCTGATGGTATGGCAGCGTAAAGAGCCATCACACTCCCAAACACCACCAAACCAACAAACTCCTGACGGTTCCCCCTGACTCCCTTCACCCTCTTCACCCCACCTGAAATTCATTGAGCAGATGATGGAGCGAGTCGGGATTGGGCTTCGATCTACCCCTCTGGCCAATCCATTTTTGTCCCCCATAACTCTGTCACCAGAATGTTTGAAGGGACGACGTAAAGCCCCACCCTCTCCTGTACAACTCATATCCTGTCCCTGCAGTCAGATGTTTGATGTGTTGAGGGTCCAGGCTGTGGATATACCAACAGTCATGTTCTCCTGAAAAACCTGGGACCCTGTTCTCTAGAAACACACACCGTTTCTGCACTTGTCACTAGCAGGAGGAATGTAGTCTGGCCAAAATGCAAACAAAGGACTTTAAAAGAGGTAAACATTTCCTCTGCGCCTTTCCAGAAACAGAAGGTAAATGAAAATATTATTACTCCTAGACCTCTCAAGTTAGCACTTCTAAATGTCAGGTCTTTAGCAGGAAAAACATTTTTAGTTAATGATTTTATCACTGAGAACAAAGTTGATTTTATGTTTTTAGTTGAAACCTGGTTAGATGAGAATAGTAGGGGAGCAGTTCTCACAGAGTCAGCTCCTCCCAATTATGGTGTTATCAGTGAGGAAAGAACAAGCAGAAAGGGCGGGGGGGTTGCAGTTTTGTTCAATGAAATGTTTCAGTGTAAAAAGTTATCTTTTGGAAACTTTCCATGTTTTGAATATGTAGCCCTACAGCTGAAGGCCTCACTCAAAACCATATTTATCAATATCTATCGCCCACCTAGATATAGTCCAGAATTTAACCTTGAGTTTAGTGAACTGCTGTCTATAATTTGTCTTGATTTTGACTGTATAATCATGGCTGGAGATTTTAACATCCATTATGGAAATCTTGAGAACAAAGGGACTAAGGACCTGATAAACACTCTGGACAATTTCGGGTTGACTCAACATGTAACAGAGCCCACACACAACAGAGGGAATATTCTTGATTTATTGATTTCCAAAGGTCTGAACATCTCTAAGGTTACTGTATGTGATTTAGGTCTGTCTGATCACTGCTGTGTTTTCTGTGAGAGCACAATTCCAGTACACACAAATGTTTTGAGGGAGGAGATCACAAAACGGTATATAACTGAAAATACTAGTGAGATGTTCAACCAGATTTTCTCACTGACTCCTCCCCTCTCAGGGGATTCAGTCAATGAACTTGTTAATAACTTTAATTCCAACATGTCAAATATCATGGATAGCATTGCTCCTAGTAAGGTGAAGGTGATCTCTGGTAGGAAAAAATCTCCATGGAGAAATTCCATTCTGGTAAAGAACGGAAAAAGAGAATGTCGGAAATCTGAACGCAGATGGAGAAAATCTAAACTACAGGTAGATTATGACATCTATAAAGAGAAACTTCACTTATATAATTTACAACTGAGCAATGCAAGGAAGTCCTATTTTTCTGAAATTATTACCAAAAACTCCCATAATGCTCGGGCCTTATTTAATATAGTCGACAGGTTGACAAAACCCCCTGTGTCAGTGGCACCAGAACTTTACTCCACCAAAGCCTGTAATGACTTTGCCAAATTCTTCAGGGACAAAATCAAAAACATTAGACAAACAATTGTTTCACCAACTACAAGTTCAGGATATGAACCCTATCCACTAGAAACCAGTATAAACCCAATGGCTCAGTTTCAACCCATAAACAGTAAAGAACTGCAGGACATTCTATGTCAACTGAACTCCTCCTCCTGCTGTCTGGATATTCTACCCACAAGCTTTTTCAAAAAAGTTTCAAAGATCCTGGAACCAGCCCTGCTCCAGATTGTCAACTTGTCGTTAACATCTGGTGTTTTCCCAGAACCACTGAAAACAGCTGTAATCAAACCTCTCCTAAAAAAGGACGGTCTAGACAAAACTCAAATGAACAACTACAGACCGATATCAAACCTGCCATTTTTAAGTAAGATCATTGAAAAAGCTGTTTTCCATCAGTTAAATGAATTCCTAATAAATAACAACTGCTATGATGTCTTCCAGTCCGGCTTCAGACAGAACCACAGCACTGAAACGGCTCTGACCAAAGTGACTAATGACATACGTTTGAATACAGACAGTGGAAATATGTCAGTGCTAGTTTTACTGGATCTCAGTGCTGCGTTTGATACAGTCGACCACGCAATACTACTCAGACGACTGGAAAACTGGGTGGGTCTCACTGGGCCGGTACTAAACTGGTTCAAAACGTACTTAGAAAACAGGAAATATTTTGTGTCAATTGGTAACTTCACTTCTGAGCCAATAGAAATTACATGTGGAGTGCCCCAAGGCTCCATCCTGGGACCACTTCTATTTAACATCTACATGCTCCCACTGGCCCAGGTTATAAAGAACAACAACATTAGTTACCATAGCTATGCAGATGACACACAGATATATATTAGACTGACACCAGGAGACCGAGGCCCTGTACAGGCTCTTGGTAAATGTATTGAGGACATTAATGACTGGATGTGTCACAACTTACTTCAATTAAACAAAAACAAAACTGAGGTTATTGTCTTTGGGGCTAAAGAAAAAAGGTTAGACGTCACTACAGAGCTTCAATCTATTCAACTAAAAACTACCAACCAGGCCAGAAACTTGGGTGTAGTGATAGACACAGACCTAAATTTTGATAAACACATTAAGGCAGTCACTAAATCAGCCTATTATCATCTCAAAAATATCTCAAGGATTAAAGATCTGATGTCTAAGCAGGACCTGGAGAAACTAGTGCATGCTTTCATCTTTAGTCGACTTGATTACTGTAACAGTGTTTTTACAGGACTACCAAAAAAATCCATCAGGAAACTGCAGCTTATTCAGAACTCTGCTGCTCGGGTTCTCACAAGGACCAAGAAAGTAGACCACATCAGTCCAGTTCTGAGGTCTTTACACTGGTTACCTGTCTGTCAGAGGATAGACTTTAAAGTTCTGTTACTGGTTTATAAAGCTTTGAATGGTTTAGCACCAAAATACATGACTGACCTCCTGACCCAGTATGTACCAGCCAGACCTCTCCGGTCATCAGGATCCGGTCTTTTATCAGTTCCTAGAGTCAGAACTAAACATGGAGAAGCTGCATTCAGCTTCTATGCACCACAGATCTGGAATAGACTTCCAGAAAACCTTAGATCTGCTGAAACACTCAGTGTATTTAAATCCAGGTTAAAGACTCACCTGTTCTCAGTTGCATTTGATTAATATGTATTCAAAAGTTTACGTCCGCACTTTTTATCTATGCTTGTTTTAAATTAAAATCTTTTTACTTTCTTTTAATTTTATTTTAATGATTTGAATGATGATGAATGACATTTTTACTATTTCTTTTGATTGTTTCTTTTAATGTTTTATGTAAAGCACTTTGAATTGTCTCTGTACATGAAATGTGCTATACAAATAAACTTACTTGCCTTGCCTACATTAGTTTTGTGTAATTTATGCATTTTTTAAGCTATATTTGCTGGTGGGGCTCTGCCTCCCCTTGACTTCGTGCAGGGACATCCTTCTTAGAGAGCGCTCTGTTTTTCTTGTCTTGCATGGAATCATATTTGGGGGCAGTCCTGGCATTTGGGGTGGGGACATTGCCCCACCTTGCCCATACCTAGATCCGGCCTTATTTCTACCCCTCTCTGGCTCTCTGGTAAAAGGCTAACCAAACAGGGAAGTTGGAGGCTGACTCCACCCACAGCTGAAATGTGAAAATCTAGTCAGAGGGGCGGGGCTGGAGAACGTGACTGTTATTACTGGAGCTGCAGATCATATTCTCAGACTTTTGCAATGACGTAAGACTAGAATGGGTTGACCAATCACAAAACTCAAATGTAATATCTTGATTCAACCTGTAGGGAGCAGCGCACGGTTTTTGACAATATTTTCAAGAATTAAACAATTTTTATTTTAAATTATCAAAAATTTGGCAATGACAACAGACAACAATTTTAAAGCCCCATTTATAGAGGTCAACAGACAAAAAATTGGATTTAAGGTTTTGGTACCCTTTAAAGAAAAATACAAAGGTTTTATTTTAAAAAGTTAACTGTAAAGTTTTTCAATAAAGTAAAACATCTCACTCCGCGAGCCTCTATAGCACAGTAGCCATAGTGGTTAGATAATCGAGAACTAAACATTTAGACAAATTCCAGTGTTTTAATCGCTATCCATGGTTAAAAAATAGATAATTATTAACTGTGTTCATTTTAGAAAGTTAGATTTATGAATTTCTAGCTAAAAACGCCACAAACATTTCAAAATATATTTTTTTCATTGTTGACATTACACTATCACTAGAATTGCTCCATCAAGGTGATCCTATGTGACACAGGAAGTATTTTATTTTGAAAGGAAGTCTTGTGAACCTCTGTTAAAAGTTATAAACCATTTCATATTTGTAAAAGAAATATATATATATTTTCTATTAAAGTTTGTTATACTGATGCCAAAAAATAATAGTTTATTTATATTTAACATTAAAATAACATAAATACAAAGTCTTGTTTTTCTACAGGATGAGTGGCTCCTGCTGGGTTGTAGTCAATGAGAAATTGACCCAAATGACTGTGTTGAAGGTTGCAGAGCCCTGATGCTAGGTTCTTTTTAGAGTTTTGCTTTTGTTCGTGCCAAAAATTAGGCATAGGCATAAAGGTAATGAATGCAAATCCAAATTTCTTCAAGGCTAAAGTCAGACTATGTGGCTCCTTCTATGTTTTGATCAGTAGAAAACAAGACCAAATGGGTCTTTTACTGTGAAAGGTTGCCGACGAGATAAACGCTCAGCTGCAGCATCTTCCTGAGGTGACACGAGACCTTCTGGATTCCGGCTGTCACTGGAACTCAAACCCACACCCACACCCAGCCCCTTCCTCAGCAGAGAAGTGAGGATTCAGACTTCAGATTTTTACAGCCAAATGTTTTCAAAAGTTGAAGATCTTTATTTCATTTCCAGTAAAAACAGCGTTAAAAACGAATGATCATGAATGTGATTTTAAAAATGTGCAGATTAAAAGCTTTTGCTAAAAATAAATAAACAGTGATTTCATTCAGATCCTAAAAGAAGCTTTGATGTAGGGTGAAACCAGCTCTGCGAGGAGGGAGGGAAGATGATCAGTCTTCAGATACGTCGTCAAAGGCCACGCCGGTCGCTTGCAGCTTCCTGCACAAACACAGATGGTCTGCACTCAGATGGATCACAGAAACACAAACTCAGCTGAGGGGTTCATTATACTTTTTGGTTCCTGGGTTGATGAGTGAAGCTCCGGGAAGTCTTCTTTTCACTGTCACTGACGAAGAGCCGTTCTGCTGCAGCCTGGGCTCCAGCTCTGCAGAGAAAACCAAACATCCTTCAGCTCTTTCAGGGAGGCATCTGACGTTCTCCAAGGAAAAATGGCCGTTTAGTCTGTACCATCATAGTCTGAAGTTGTCACAACTAAGATGGGTGTAAAAAGCAGTTTTATCGCTCACAAACCATGTGTTACCACTCTTATCGATTTTGATGGTCCTTCGTGTTACCCCCGCGACAAAGAGGCCAAACCCCAATATTTGTTCTATTTGGGTTTCAAATAATATTGACCCCAATTTAGCTCAGTTCAGATGAGGTATTGTTGCAGCACGCCATCAGCTTCTGCCAGAGCCACGTGGTGTGTGATTCTGTTGCTAAGAAACGATCTGCAGATCTTCATCAGAGTGGCTTTTATCATGAAGGCTGTGACGTGGAATACGGAGCATGTTTGTAAATGTGAACGCGAACTGTTGGTTTCTTTAAAGAGGAAATCCTCATATCAAACCCTGAGTGAGTGTGCACAGCGCATTATGTGTGGGATTAATTACACTAAGGTTTTATAAAAAGCAGGAGTCATAAATGAGATGCAGATCCTGAAATGACAAATTTTTAGGAGAACATCCGCAGCTACCATGCATTAGTGTGTAGGCTTTCTTAACGCACTGTTTGCAGCATTTTTCCCAAGCAAGTAAATTCAAAGCGTACTGAGCAGTTTACCTGAAGTCCACCTGTGGTGGCTTTTCATTGGACTGGCAGCAGGACTTTCACCTGCAAAACAAACAGATTGCTTTCAGTTCAGTCTGATCAGCCCACATAAACAAAAGCTTCAGCGGGTGTGGTGCCAAGTTCCCCCTGACAAAATATGTATCCCCAGTCTCAGGCATCGTTGATTTGTTTTGCAACACTCCTATTTTGTCCCCAAAAGCATAAAAAGAAGGTGGATGATTACGATACAATATTCTGAGGCTTTTAGGAGTGTTTTTGGTCATATTTGCATTTCTCATGTTAAGAAATAAAGAAAAATTACCCTTTTTTGACTAATTTACGATAAAACTCACAATTTGTGAAAGTAACTTTGTGATGGAATCATGCAACAACAGAAAATTATTAAATAATTGTTGTTTCTAATAATTATTGCAAATTATTGGGAGCACAGATTCAGGCAGACTGGATCAGCAGCGGCCTGAAAGAATCTGTCCGTGTCATATCACGTAGAATATGAGGGAAAAAAATAATTCAAACTCCCAAAAAGCCCCAGGATAAAGTATATCGCTATCATCCACTTTCTTCAAACAAATCAATGATCCCAGAGACAGGGGATACAAATTCTGGCAGGGGGAACTGACCTTGGCACAACCCTGGCATGTTTTCTCTGGAGTTCAGAAGTGCCTAAGCAAATGAAGGAGTTCCTGCCTTGCTGTGCCAGCCTGTCCGCCATGAAGAACAGCAGCTCTCGCAGCTCCTCCGTGGCCTGGGGGCCTTCCATCCTGCTGAGGGTCAAAGCTGGCGCTCCTGAGCCCGATCCCACGTGCAGATCTGCAGTGGCGCCGTGCACCACGGCAGTAGCATCGGCGCTCTTGCAGGACGCCCTGCGGATGGCAGCGACGTGTCACCATGTCCCTGACACTACTGGCAGTGGGGAGGGGCAGCAGGCCGGACTCTCACCTGAGCTTTACGATGTATTCTTCCGTGGATTTCAAGGCAAGCCTCTGTGTCTGAGGAGAAGATGCTGTTAGAGTCATGGCGAGCTTAAGGCACGGCAGGAGACGGACACTTACACGCTGCATAAGCGCGTCCTCCGACAGCTCCGACCTCCAAACAGATTCTGCGTCTGTCAGGCTGCAGGACATCACAGCATTAGTAGGACTTCAGGAGGAGGAGCCAAACACTGAGCTGGCCCCACCCTCACCTGCCTTCAGACTATCAGCAGATATAAGCAACGCGAACTGAAACTCATCAGATGATTCAGTTGGATTCTTTGTTCAGCAGGTTCAGTTAAATACCAGCTGGATACTCTCTACTTCCTGAGGGCAGGTGTTCTGGCCACGCCCTTTGCAGATGCTCCAGCTCTCAGGTGTGGTGTCTTTCACCTCTCATGTTCGCTCACAAAGTCATGTACCTCACATGTGACGTAAAATATTTAACATACTGTATCTATTTGACACTATCAACAAAATTCCAGTAGATTTTGAAGGAGAAAAGCGGCTCTAGACGCTTTTCTCCTTCAAAATCTACTGGAATTTTGTTGAGCGTGTTAACAATTAAAAAAATACATTAGATCAAAGAACATAAACACTGGAGCTCAGGTGTTAAAAGGTTAAACATCCGGGAGGAGAACGTCGCTGTGACCTGCAGCGACGGCTAAAGACCGCTAGCAAGTAGCATTCTCCGTCCTACCTGATGGTGAATGTTCCCGCGCTCCTGCGGGTGGAACACAGATACTTGGTTTTCTTTGCGTCAAATACAGCGCAGAAGGAGCATTCATTCACGGCCATCGTCTGCTGCGTTTGTTGTTCTTCCGCTTTCATTTCTTCTTAAGACCATTTTCTAGTCTTTCATTGACGCTCCGACTCACTTCTGCCACCTTCTGGTCTGGAGTGGGAAGTCAGCCGAAGTCCAGCTGCGTTCAATGTCAAGAGCTGGACGGAGTGCCCCCCCCACCTTCACGTTCCAAGATCCCAAACATTTTCAGCACATGTTTCAATGTCAAGGCCCGGGGGCCGGATCCGGCCCTCCATATCATTTTATTTTATTGTTATTAATATTATCTTGTACTTAGTTCTAGCTTATACAATTTTGACAAAATATATTTTTTATAAATAAAATATTGAAAATTATTTAAGGTTTAAGTTGATTTATTCTGGAATAACATTTCTGCCTTTTTATTATTCAAATAAAAGAAAATGAGAGAGAACAAAGAGTAGAAGAGGTGACGGTTGTGGAGCAGGAAGTAAGAAAGATTAGTAAAGGTGAAGTGAGAGGGGCTTTGAAGAGGATGAAGAGTGGAAAGGCTCTTGGTCCTGATGATATACCTGTGGAGGTATGGAAGTGTCTAGGAGAGATGGCAGTATGTCCGAGCAGTGCAGGACATGTATGAGGGCTGTAAGACAGTGGTGAGGTGTGCTGTAGGGGTGACAGAGGAGTTCAAGGTGGAGGTGGGATTACATCAGGGATCAGCTCTGAGCCCCTTCCTGTTTGCAATGGTGATGGACAGACTGACGGATGAGGTTAGACAGGAATCACCATGGACTATGATGTTTGCAGATGATATTGTGATTTGTAGTGAGAGCAGGGAACAGGTGGAGGTGGAGTTAGAGAGGTGGAGGTTTGCCCTGGAAAGGAGAGGAATGAAGGTTAGCCGCAGTAAGACAGAGTACATGTGTGTGAATGAGAGGAACCAGAGTGGAAGAGTGAGGTTACAGGGAGAAGAGATAAAGAAGGTGGAGGAGTTTAAGTATTTAGGGTCAACAGTACAGAGTAATGGAGAGTGTGGAAAAGAAGTGAAGAGGAGAGTGCAAGCAGGTTGGAATGGGTGGAGAAAAGTGTCAGGTGTGATGTGTGACAGAAGAGTTTCAGCACAAATGAAAGGAAAGGTGTACAAGACTGTGGTGAGACCAGCCATGTTGTTTGGACTAGAAACAGTGGGACTGAAGAAAAGACAGGAAGCAGAGCTGGAGGTAGCAGAGATGAAGATGCTGAGGTTCTCTTTGGGAGTGACCAGGATGGATAGGATCAGGAATGAATACATCAGAGGGACAGCACATGTTAGAGGTTTTGGAGATAAAGTCAGAGAGGCCAGACTGAGATGGTTTGGACATGTTCAGAGGAGAGACAGTGAATATATTGGTAGAAGGATGCTGAGTCTAGAGCTGCCAGGAAAGAGGTCTAGAGGAAGACCAAAGAGGAGGTTTATGGATGCAGTGAATGAAGACATGAAGGTGGCTGGTGTTAGAGTGGAGGATGCTGAAGACAGGCTTAGATGGAGGAAACTGATTCGCTGTGGCGACCCCTGAAGGGAAAAGCCCGAAGGAAAAGAAGAAGAAATCAAATCAAATCAAACTTTATTTATAAAAGTGCTTCTTATACTGTGAGCAACTTGAAGCGCTTTACTTTTAAAAGCAAACATACTTAAAAATGAAAAACTTGTAAAATAAACTTAAGTCTTGGCTCTGCTGTGAGGAGATGGTATGGAGGATTCTATCATACCAGGAGCCAGCTTGGTCAAAGGAACATCGCCATGGCGCCCACCCAGACCGGGACAACAACAGAGTCCACTCCACAGCTGTGAGGCTGCAGTGCAGGACTCCAGCCGCCCCAGTAAGGGCGAGAACCACAGCAACGACCCCAGACCAAGCAGACAAGCCCTGATATGATAGAACCCACAGGAAACACACATAAAATTTATGTAAAAATAAATAAATAACTTTGAAATTAAGATTATATACAAAAAATATTAAATAAAATAAAAAAAATAAAAAAAACAATTAAAACTAATGTAATAAATAGGCAGATATGATGAACTAAAAGCAGATTTAAAAAGGTGTATCTTGAGCCTCTTCTTATTCATATTTATGTTAAAAGTTTTAAAAACTGGGAATTCAATGAGATTTTTGGACTATTTTGGCATTTACTAAGATTTTTAGGCTGTTTTGGAGTTTAGCTAATATTTCAGCTACATGCTAGCTGTTGGCTTACCAACATTTTTTTGTTTTTGAATTCTACTTTAGTGTTTTCAGCTATCAGCTTCAGTGTTTTTAGTTATCAATTTCAGCCTCTTCAGCTATCAGCACTTCACCAGCCAAATTCAGCTTACAACATTCACACTAGCATTATCACAGGTAATGCTATATATCTAGTTCATAATTATGTTAAAAAGTTACAGATTTAAAGTTTTATAAATGTAGTTTTATAGTGTTCATTAAATGTTTATCCTGTTTGGCCCGTGACCTGAGGTGTGTTTTGGATTTTGGTCCTCTGTCCAACAGACCCTTTTCACGGTGACATCAGACAAAATGCCAATGGTGAAAGGGCCGAAAGAGTGAATAGTTACTTCCGGCGCTCGCATTTAGAATGGCAGAGCTGACAGCTGAACACTGTTTGATGTAAATAATAAAAGGCAATCTTAACAATTTCAACAGAAAAATGTACAATATTTATTTTATGAATGTCCTGCTGAACTCTATTTTCATTTCCAGTCTTAGATCGTTGACAAATCTAAATACAAATTTGAATAATCCTTCAATTTTTAAGCTTCTACTAAAGATATCGACCTTCGATTTGAGCAGATATTGTTTTTTGTAAAAACAACCAAGGTCTGAACTGGCGTTAAAATGCCGTTTGTGGCTACAGATGCTCGGGAGAAGGATGTGCATGTTATTTGTGTTTAAGTGGGTGACAAAATGTGTTTGCCTTCCTTTTTTGGCTTTTTTATTGGAATTTTTGTTTGTTTTGTTAATTGCTACACATTTAAAACATTGCTAAACATATAAATCATGGCTTTAGCAGATAAAGGTTTAAAGATAGCCCATTTTAATAATCAAGAAATAAGGTACAGGACATTATTGGTATTCAAGGCGAATATAATTTGCATATTTTAGCTTTGATTGAAACACATTTAGATCCCGCTATGGATAACTTGAATGTATATGGATACACTTATATAGGCACCATAGAAATGCAAATGGAGGTTGAGAAGATTTTTTATGTTCATCATCAGATACCTTTAAAAGTTTGAACTGATTTGGGCTGTATAGGAATAGAAGTGTTATGGCTGGAAATACAATTACTCCATATAAAACCAATTCTCGTTCAATCAATCAATCAATCAAACTTTATTTATTTAGCACTTTTCATATAAAAATAACACAAAGTGCTTTACACTAAAACAAAAGAAACAATAAATAGATAATATAAAAGCAAGCATAAAAGTAAAAAATAAAACAGGGTCCATTTCCCCTCGTTTTTGGAAGACCAGCAAGCAGGCCGTTCCAATAATCAATTCTACTCATCATAAAAGCATGCATCAGCATCTCCATATTAGCAAGAGAGAGAATCGGGCAGACTCTAGCCAAGTTTCTAAGATGGTAAAAACCTGTTTTAACTTGTTGTTTAATGTGAAGGATAAAAGTTAGCTCAGAGTCAAAAATAACGCCCAGGTTTCTGACTGTTTCTGAACAGCTTAATGAAAGTTCTTGTAGTTTCAGAAACTGTTTCTCTCTCTTGGCTTCAGGACCGATTACTAAAATTTCAGTTTTTTCCTGGTTTAGCTGCAGAAAATTATTCGCCATCCATAATTTCACATCTAAAATACAATTAAAAAGTGCTTCTACTGGCCTTGTGTCATCAGGAGACATGGATATGTATAGCTGGGTGTCATCAGCGTAGCTGTGAAAGCTGATGTTGTGCCTCCTGATGACATTCCCCAAAGGGAGCATGTAGATATTAAAAAGCAAGGGGCCAAGGATGGAACCTTGAGGCACACCACATTCAATACTGTGGACCCCAGAGAAGCACGTGTCCATGCTCACCATGAAGTTTCTCTCAATGAGATAGGAGGTGAACCACTGGAGAACAGTCCCTGAAAGGCCTATGTTTTTTAGTCTGTTTATCAGGATCAGGTGATCAACAGTATCAAAGGCCGCGCTTAGATCTAAAAGAACTAACACTGAGATCTGACCTGAATCCAATGCATATCTAATATCATTAACTATCTTTAACAGGGCCGTCTCGGTGCTGTGGTTCACTCTAAAACCTGACTGGTTTATCTCAAAGATGTTATTATGGGAGAGAAACTCATTTAACTGAATAAAAACAAGCTTTTCTAAAATCTTGCTTAAAAATGTCAAGTTGGACACTGGTCTGTAGTTATTTAAAACTGTTGGATCTAAATTAGTCTTCTTCAGTAATGGTTTCACCACTGCACTTTTAAAGGCAGTGGGGAAAACACCAGTCTGAAGAGAGCAATTTGTAATATTTAAAATCTCGCTCTTAAAAGATCCATAAAAGGATTTAAAAAGTGGTGTTGGTGGCTGTTATAGGCCTCCAAATGCACCAATATTCTGTTTAGATCAAATCTCTTATATGTCGGATAAAGTCTGTGATTTAAATAAAGACATTTATTTTCTGGGTGATTTAAATATTGATTGAAATTTAAAAAGCTGCTTTCTTGAAAATAAATTTCAACCAGTAACGAATATTTGTAATTTACCACAAGCTGCTTCAAAGCCAACTAGAATCTTTTATACAGCGGATGGAACAAAAACCTCTACCTGTGCTGATTTATTTTTCACAAGTGCACCTGTTCATTGTTCAAAAGCGAGTTCAATCTGTGCTAGGTTTAGTGATCATAATTTAATGGTCATAAATAAGACTAAAGTTCCCAAATCTGGGCAAAATTTCATCATCAAACAAAATTTTAAAAATGTCACTGAAAATAGTTACATGGAAGGCACTATGAGTTCTGATTGGTCACAAGTATTTTTAGGAAAGGATCCAGATAAAGCCTTAGAAGTGTTCAATAATTGAATCGTACCAATTATGAATAAACACGCTCCAGTGAGGAAGAAGAGCTTAAGAAGCAGCACTTCTCCTTGGTTAGATAAAGAGCTTAAAGAACATATGAAGCAAAGAGACAAACTGAAGTCAGAAGCAATTACATCTGATGACAAAGAAGTATAAAAATTTGAAGAATTATGTGACTAAACTGATCTAAAAGAAAGTCATATTAGGGACAGAAATGTTTGAATGTGAAAACACACAATAATAAAGCGTGAAATATGTTAAATGAATCAGTAGAACGAAAAGCTAAGTCCACTCCAACTTTTTTGGAAGTAAATGGATAATTCTTGACAAAACCTAGAGTTATATCAAACTATTTAGATGATTATTTTAAAAAGGAAAATTCAAACAGAAAATATTATTTACAAACATACAACTCAATCATCCTGTCAAATCATTAAAGATACAATTATAAATAACAAGCTGTGTAAATCTAAATTTGAAAAAGTGAGTTTAACCGTTGTTGAGGACATCTTAAAATCAATCAAATTAAAACCAGCAGGTACAGATGAAATAGATCAAAACGTGTTAGTACTTCATAGGATTGCTTTGCCAGTATATTACTGTTAGTTTTGTACATACATTTATCAAATATTTGATTTTAACTACTCAATTTTTAATCTCCTTGTCTTAACTGCTTGAGGTCATGTACATCTATCAACTAACAGGAGCCGACCCTCCAGATGAATGTGTGAGAAGCTGAGATGAAGAACTTGAAGAACCATCATCAACCATCACAAATCCACATCAGCGATACATATGTAGACTTCATGTGATTCGAGGATGAAGGAGGATTTAGACGGAGGGCCTTCAGACCGGAGTGGAGACTGGTTTCAACATTCTCTGTCTGCTCTCCTAGTGGAAGTAAAATCTGGTTTATGACCTGATCTCTCTATTGTCTTCCTTTCAGAGAAACGTTTCAGGTTGTTGCAGTGATGTGCATCAACACGCTACACGACAATCAAGGAAGAGTCGATTTCTATCACCTGTGTGTCAGACTAGTCATGGTCAGGGAATGGTCCCAATATTGAATTACACAAATGAATACAGTTATATGTTCTGAAAGACTGAGACTTTATTTTCACATAAGAAGGATGAAGAGGCAGTATTAGACTGGAACTGGATGTTTTGCTGGTTTTAAAATGTCGCTGCATGATGTCATGCCCTGAATTCAGACTTTTGAATCTGGACTGAACCAGGGTGATTGTGGAGTATTATGTGTTTTTGTCTGTATTTTTTGTTTTAATTGTTATTGTTCTATTGTTGTATTATTTTTGCTTACATTGTTGTGGAGAGTGTATACATGTACGTGTGTTTCTGTTTGTTTATATATTGCATTTGTGGCCTTAAGAGAGTGGGACCCCAGGAAGATTAGCTGCTGGCATGTCCATTAACTAATGGGGATCCTTAACAAACAAACAAACGTGGTGCGGCGTGGCTTGATTAAGGCTGCAGGGGCCCGTTTCAAGAAGCAGGTTTAACAAATACAGAGTTCAAACCTGAACTCAGAGTTCTCTGACTCAAAATTCGCAACCTCAGAGTTTTGGGTTTCAGAACAGCTGAAAGGAGTTGATTCAATCAACTTGAAGTAGTTGGACTCAGAATCAGGTGCCTGGCTCTGCTGATCAATAGAGCAAAGACAGCACGATTCACCATGGCAACGGGAACAAACACCTTCTGGCTTTATACTTCCAGTGACAGATTGATTGATGTGTTCCTTCAAGCATATGCCGACTACAAACACATTTTCATCGAGAAGATCAACACAGCTGCAGCGGTAGAACAGAGAGAAAATATCTGCAGAGTTAATGCGAACGTCTACATTTGAATCATTTCAGTTCAGGAGAAGAACTAAATAATGTCTGGAAGGTCATTTAGTCACTTGTTAGGTAAGGAATGGTTTTTGATCTGTCAATAATTTAACCAGTAATCTCTGTACCACCACTGCAGTACACGTTCTGCTGGATCCAAGGTGGTCAAGTCATTCTGCCATGAAATGGAGGTGGAGGACTCAAACGCAGGAGACCAGGCTTGGTGAAAGGAACTTAATAAATTTAATAAAGTAACCAAAACTTGAAGAACTGAAAACCAGACACCTAAATACACTGAGGTTGATGAACTCAATGAAGACGGCTGTGGATGACATAAACTGAACCCTGAACTGAGACTGACAGAGAAAACAGAACATGACAGAATCTGAGTCCCAGTCCCACAGGATTTGGTGAAAAAAAATGTGGAAAATCCTCCACACGCGCTTAGATGCACTAACTTTATGCATGTTCGTGGAATAGCAGTGATACAGACACTGGAGTCCACTCCACTGCCAGAGCACTGCTTAATCACGTGTGAGCGCGTCCTCCCACGCTCAGCCGCTAAACAGAAGCGGTAGGCAGTGGTGCAAACGCAGAGGGGAAACATCCGTGCTACAGCTGCGCACGAACGCCGAATTCCAAGCGCGTGTGTCAGCGATCACTCTACGGCCTGATCTCGCACTGAAACTGCTGTTGCACTCCTGTTTCACAACCATTGCACGGCTGTACCGCTGTACCACACACACTCACCTGCGGTCTACATTTTTGTGCAGTTCAAAAATGTTTTCTGCGTAGTACCGCGCGCATGTGCGTCTGTTCTGCTGCCACGTCTCGGCCGGTCCACTGCCGGTCCACTGCTAACAGCGTCTGGATCACGGGGTGACATTCCTTCCGTGCTCCAGCAGGGATATGGCAGTGAAAGCCAGAGGGGGGCGGGGCTTGAACAAAATCCTGACAGTCTGTTTCTGCTTTTGTCCATTGAAGTGTTTATTCCTCTTTCTTGGATTTATCTGGTCAGCTATGCTTTTAATTTCAATTTTTGTGCTTGTTTTTATACTATTACTTTGGGTTATTTTTATATGAAAATTGTAGTCAGCAGAGAGCATCACAAAAGATACAAAAAGGACAGACTTCAGGATCCATCAAGCTGCACAACTTTATTAACACTTCTCTTCTACACATTCCAGAATCACAACCACAACCCTGCTGCTCCACGGTCACCTGGCAGTACTGAGGTTTCACCTCTCATCTGGAAAGGAGTCAGACCTGACGCCATGGTCGGGTCAATCTCTTCCTGTCTTCTGCATGACCACAGAGGAAGAAGACTCCTGTTTCATGGGTGGTGACACTATAAACTTCGACTGCTGGGCAGCTTTAAAAGAAAAGAAAAGAAACAACAAACACTTGTGTATTTATGCACAACTTTGTGCTGATGAACTCTATACAGAATTAACTGTTTACATTCAAGCTGCAGAATCCAAACATTCTTTTGTTTATCTCATTAGTCCATTTGTTTACTACCTGTGCAAAGATGGAGATCTGAAGTAAAAGACATTGTGTGTGAGGATGTAAGCTGATGTACGTCATTTTTCTTGTAGAGGTGTGTGCGGCGCTCTTGTGTGTGAACAGGGCTGGATTGACCAGATCAGACATGAAACCCACTTCTTGTTCATAAATCTCAAAGAAACACAGTAAAAACACATTTTAAAATTGGTTTTAAAATGACTACAAAATTATTTGGTCACGTGACTCAAAGTGAAAATTATTGCAGTTTATTGTTTCTTGGCTTTTATCGTGAGGAACTGTAATGTCATTGGTGTTCGGCTGTGATCAGACTTGAGCAAAAGACGTCTCAAGAATGAGGGGATTCATTCATTTCATGACAGACAGTCGTGTGATAGTTTTGATGACTAAAGCTTTTCTTCTGATCATTTTGTTTTGGCACATTGTGTAGTTTTAGTTGTGTGAATGCATTACGGCGTTCACACCAGTGACTCTCCTGCTCCTTTCCATACGTTTTTCGGCACGTAAAAACTCAATCACACTTTCAGAGATTTCATCAATCTTGGTATCAGAACGTTCAGCTCGTTCAGGACATTTCTGCTTGTATTTTGATATTCATAAACTTTAAAGTTTTTTAAAAATATTGAACAATAATAATTATAATTTGGCATTTACTGAGGATTTTTAGGTTATTTTGGAGTTTAGCTTATATTTAAACAACACACTAAATGTTTTGTGAATTTGGCCTGTATTGAGGATTTTTAAGCGTTTTTAGGCCAACTTCAGCAGTATTTTGTAGTTCTTTAACAACATTTAAAATATTATAGCAAATTAAGCACTTTGCAAATAGTGTTTTCTTTTTCAGTAAACCCTTAAGCAATTAGAGTAAATTGCTTTAGCTTTTTCAGAGGAAAAACTTCACTGACCAGATTCTGCAAAAGACATTCACACTAGCATTATCGTAGGTTATGCAACTTTTCTAGTTTGTCTTGTTTTCCATCCATTTATATCTTCCTGTAGTTTCTCATCTTTTCTATCGATTGCTATTTTACTATTGTGCCTTGCTTTTATGTGTACTATTTTATTATATTAATGCTATTTTACCGTAAAGTGTCCTTGGGTGATTTGAAAATGCTTCAAATAAAATTATTCTTATTACTGTCCTGTAGAGTCTGGTGAAGCTCTTTGGGTGTTGCTTGTCTTTCAAGTTTTATCTGGATAAATCTGATCCAGACCTAAATTTCGGTAATACATAATGAAAATTCCTTTGATCGTCTGTGCAGTTCCAGCTATGGTCTCCAGCAACAGTAAGTTTTGCTTTGAAATCCCAAACATGCTAAAAGGTGAAGGGAAGATACTGAGTGCAGTCAAGGAAACACCTCCTGTCAGCATTAACGTATATTTTAACAGATATTTCTCATTTGCTTCAAACTAAAGCTTAAGGTATGAATGTTAATGAAAGAAAACACATCTAACACAGTACAAACCCAACCAACAAAGCACAAACACTCACACTTTTTTTACTTTGTTAGCACACACTTGTGTATTCTTGTGGTCATATATTCACAGTCACGTACCATTTACACAAACCTGTGATCTAAGTGAAGCTATGCTGCAACAGAAGTACCACAAATGACGAGGAGCCTTTAAAGTTCAGGAGAGGCTGTCACGGCGGCTGAGACCAGAACAGGCTACGAGTCATGGCGGCGTGTTTGCACACAGATCAATACTGAACTCATCGTACGGTACGATAATGATCACATGCAACCTTAAACAACAGCATAGCCAGTAAACTCTGATGGTGGCTGAGGGAGGCCTGACCTGAAGAAGGGCTTCAGAGGCCCACTGGAGAGAGAGACTCGCCACATTCCGACCTGAGGCGTTCAGGAAGCTTTGGATCTCCCGCAAACGCTGATCCGTTTGAGGAGGGAAGCTGGAGGGAGGGTGAAGCGATGACAAATCCCTCTCAAGTTCCTCGTCAGAAGAAGAAAATGTGGGAGAAGAAACCCAAGTGCTGTTTGCAGCAGCAAAGGAATCAGAAACCTGTGTGGG
Organism: Oryzias melastigma; assembly: GCF_002922805.2. Taxonomy (NCBI): domain Eukaryota; kingdom Metazoa; phylum Chordata; class Actinopteri; order Beloniformes; family Adrianichthyidae; genus Oryzias; species Oryzias melastigma. Next base: position 30,983,420 of record NC_050518.1, read on the forward strand.
GCGAATGGTGAGATTTTTGAAAAAATTATGAGAAAAGATGTAGGGAAAAGGACAGCACGGTGCCGCAGTGGTTAGTGCTTTTCTCCTCACAGGGATCTCTCTGTTCTCGGTTTAGCACAGAAAGGTCCTGACGGGGTCCGTTCTGTGTGGCGTACGCACGTTCTCCCCGTGCATGTGTGAGTTTTCTTTGAGGACTCCAACGTCCTCTCACTCTCCAAAAACATGCTTCACAGGTTAACTGATTACTCTAAAACTGTCCCTAGAGGTGACTGTGGCCCTGCGGCAGACTGGCAACCTGGCCAGGGCGTACCCCGCCTTCGCCCAACAGTAGCCGGGTTAGGCTCCGGCACCCTGAAAGGGTTGCAGTGCGTTAAGAAAATGGATGGATGTATGGGGGGAAAGTCTCCAGCTGATTCCTTAATCTACTGTAAAAGAGAAAAACAGTCTGTATTGCTACTCGATACACAACAGTAAGAAAAGACATTGCTATCATATTTAGGTGAGAGTAAATACTACCTTTTATAGGCGATAAAAAACACCCACTGACAAAAACTATCATAAAAAGCGTAGAGTTCTGCCTCCGTCTGGTTGCAGGTGTTCCATGCATTTGTGACAAAGATCTCTGCTGTTGGCAGGTGCTAAAAGAAAAACTTCACATTGGTTTCGTAGAAGTATGCAGTCACACAAGAAGTTAACAGTCCAGCACTCAGTGTGGAGTTCCAGGACTGAGAGAGGTCTTTGATTTGGTCCAGATTGGGAAGCAGTGGGTTAGCATTTGCATTAGCATTAGCTACCTCCATCTCAGAGAAATCCCTGTCTTCTTTTAATACAACTGCATGAAGAGCACACTCTGACCATGTCTCAGTTTCATGGCTTGGACTGGTTGTGGCTAGTATGACATGCATGGAACTCCTGAATGTGGCAACTATTGCGTTAATGTGAGTGAGCAGTGTGCCCAACATGTCAACAACTGGTTTGATTAACCCTTTAACATGCTCGGACTTATCATCACTCCTCAACCGTTCAGCTGATTTGGAAACAGAGGAAAGCAGCTTTTTATATCAGCTTTGCACCGTTAAGCAACACATTACTAACAAAGTGTTGCATACCAGCACAAGGCTGCTTTTCTGCGCTTCAGAATCCACTGGCATTAGGTCATTTGGTTGAAGAGTTACGATAGTCTAAAGAGCATCAGTGCTGGAGCCAGAGCTGCAGAGTTAAAGGGTAAAACCAGTAGGTCCTGCTTGCAGTGAACTTCTGGACCTCCCTCGCTCCTGGAAGAACACGGGTTGACCTGATTAGTTTGCTCGCCCATTCAACGGGGAATGGCTAAATCGCAGAGTCCTAGCGAGGGGTGTGAGTCTTGAATTCCAATCATTTCAGGTTTGGAGCAGCAACGCTGTGAAGGACTCGCTGCACTGGTTTACACCTTACTGGATTATGTGATAAAGCGTGACGTTATAAAGGACTTGGTGGCCGTTGTTCCAAGCATAAAGAGCCCTGTCTCTGGGGTTGTAGTCAAGCATGGAAAGATGGCTATACTTATTGGTGAGGGGAATATCAATGTACTCATAGGTGGAGGAGTTGGTGGAGTAGGCGTAGTACACTTTGGTTCCACCAGAGTATCCGTTAGTGACGTACAAAGTTCCACAGATCATGAAGGACTCGCCAGCACTGCGTTTCGGGTGGTTGGTGGTCCAGCTGCGGATAATCTGTAACGTGTTGGGGTTTAACTGGCTGAGAACGATGTTTCCAGCATTCTGATTAGTTGCGTACACGGCCCAGAGCCCCCCCTCATCCACCATGAGGTCGATGTCAGAGTGCCCCCCCCAAGAGTAATGGTACATGTTGTTGTAACCGGCAAAGTCCAGCTGTCGGGAGCGGCTGATGAGCGACGTGCTGAAGTCAAACTTGATGATGGTGTGGCTCTGAAACTTGTTGTAGTAGATGGATCCATTGTAAACCACTTGACCGGTTCCAGACCAGGGGTGGGGCAGGCGGTGGGAGGTGAAGTTATCCGACATCATGAAGTCATACATGGACTGGTACTCCCTCACAAAGCGGTTGTTGTGGTAACCATCCATGTACCACACCTTGAAAAGAAGAAACCAAATCTGTCATTTCCTGCTGTAAGAGCTTCATGGTTCTGGTTCTGGTTCTGGTTCTCCTTTTCCACAGTGTGGTCTCCCTTCTTCTTCTCTGCCAGAATAGTCCTGACTATCTTGTACTTTTGCCTCCATATAGAAGGGAAGTGACACAAAGTTTTTTTTTTTAATGAGAAATGGAAAAACTACAGGTACATCTGGGTTTTACTGGCTACTCTGACCCCCCCACCCCCCGTCCCAATGACAAAACTTGTGCTTATGCTGACAAGTCTGTTAATTTTGAGACCACTGACTGTTTCGGACAGGAGTCTACAACCTGTGTCTCTTTGATCTCTCCATGGTGGCTCCTCAGACAAACAGAATAAGTCATGGAGACTGCTGATCCAGACATGTCGACCGTCAGAGTCAGCAGCTCCTGATAATGTCTGATTAACCAAAACTATCTAAAGAAAACAAATAAACAAAGCCTGAAAACTAAGACTACCAAGATCCAACCACAAACTAAAATAACAAAACCCAGCAGTGTAAGACTGCTGAGGACAAAGAGGAGAAAAAGAAGAATAAAAAGAAAATAAAAACAAAATAGCATTTTTTTACTTTAAGGATTACTTAATTAGCATTTATTACATTTAGATGAGTTAAATGTATAAATTGATGTCTGAGGTTCACATAGATGATAAACTATGTAGGTTTTTACATCCTGTTGACCTGAAGACGTCTTGTTTGTTCAACTCTACCTCCAGAATGAACAGATTTATATGGAAGAGAAACTTTGGTAAAAAGTTTGATCTTTTATAAGTTAAATGCATATATTATCTTATCCTGAACAACATTGGTTACTAGCTTTCCAGAGCTGCACTGAGATGATTCTGTTTGGCACAGAGCAGCTTTAATTTTGAAAATAAGTAAAAAAATAGAAAAATCACATTTTGAGAGATGCTAGATTATTTTTATATTTTTGCTTTTGTTTGTCCTAAAAATAGACAAAATTCATATCCATTATTAAAAAAAGAAGGTCATGAATGCAAATCCAAATTTCTTAAAGCCTAAAGTAAGATTATACGGCTCATTCTAGGTTTTGATCAGTAGAAAACGAGCCCAAACGGCTCTTTTCCCGGTAAAGGTTTCCGACCACTGGTTTAGCAGAACTGGACTGAGTGAGTTTGACATCATCCATACATAACGGCTGACTTCTGGCTCCAACCAATTAAAGTCAATTCAGCTCCCATCTGTTCCGTGGTACAGGCATTTGGAGCCAGGCGAGGGCCGTAAACAGTGATTGGTCCGAGTTGGTCTGAATCAAAGTTTCTATGGCAACTACTGGTGCCAATCAGCAGTGAGGTTGCTGGTCCAACACTGAATGTGGGGTCAGGAGAATCTGTCAATCAAACATTTGAGTTTTCTGAGACCAACAGACCAACTCAGACCAATCACTGCTTATTATTATCATTTCTTATTGATGACATCTGGCTGCAAAATAGCAACATCAATATCAAACAAATATGGCAACAGAATCATTTGGCTGGAGCCAGAAGTAAAGGTGTAACAATTCTTTGTGCATCGCTAAAAAACAGTCAAACTTGTCAACATGTTCAGCAATGCTGCAAATTAAAACATTTGTCTCGGCCTGTGCCTAAATTTAGAAAAATCCAGAGCTGATGACATTTCTTCATTTGGGCTCACTGAGTGTGTGCGTGACGGACTGCACTTCGCTCCTGGGAAATTCTCAAAGCTCCTTTGGATTTAAAAGTTTCACATAAATCAGTCCCTCCAGGATTTCATCATGTTACAATTGCAACACAAATTCAAGCAAAAACTTTACATTTTCATCCCAACTTTACTGTAACTTTGACCGATCTATCGTGACAACAGTCTTGGTGAGGATGCATCTTCACCACTGTTTCCCTTCTGACTTCTTCCCGGGAGCCGTGCTCTTTTTATCAACTCTATTTAGTCCTCTGTTATTTTTCCCTGCAAGAACGGTCATTGGTGCTGAGTGCAGGTGCGCGCTCAGTGGCTGGGGTTGAGCGGAACGGTCTGTCACACATGGAGCACAACATGAACCGCGTTTGAAAGGATTTGGGATCATTTCAGTATTCTGTATATTTGTTTATTTGTCCTTTCTGGTAGTAGGAATACAGACAGTTTAATGTAAGGTGAAAAAAGAAAACATACTTGGCCTTAAAATACCTTTAATTCATTGTGATGAGAAAAAAAAATGGAATTGTGACTTTAAAACTGTGAATCGAATCAAATCGAGGCTTGACTGAATCGCTGCATCCCTAACCAGAAGTAAACCCTTTTTTATGGGTGACATCGCATTCAGCCAGTCCAGTTCTTATATACAGTCAATGGGAGGACAAAGTGGGTCTACCTCCCTGCCAATCAAAAAAACAGTCCAATAATGCAAAAGCTCAGATAAGATCAAAGCAGTGGAACGACCCCTCCTCTAGGTAATCCTGAATAGATAATTGATCAGTGAAAACGTTTTTACCCTGTCTTCTACACACCTTTGAGGCGTAATGCTGGACTTTTAAACATGGGACTCGGTTGAAGACCTTCTCAAACCACTTTCTCGTGGTCATGTAGTTTGCTTAAAGTGAACCAGATTTTGTTTACCCCTGATGATCCGGAACACACAGCAGTATTTGGTACTTGGTTGTTTCCATTCCCTTGTCTGTTCAGTTTGTCTGCCCTCTCCCAGAACTTCCTGTAGGTTTCTACTTTGAAAAGGCTTCCATTCATGCTAAATCAAGAGATTTAAAGCTAAGATTTGTCTGAAGTCACCAGACTGAACAGAATTCTTGTTTCCAGCCTAAAGCTAGAAACCATTAAGCACTGCCACTCACTCTGTTGTCTCCGGCTGGTGACAGTGGGTCAGTCATCCACGATCCAAACCTGGATCCAGAGGTCTTGATGGTGACGGGCTCGGAGATTCCTGTCAGCTTCCCGCAGGCTGGAAAACACACATCAGCATTCAGAGGTGCAGTGAGATGACCTGAAGCTGCAGCACTTTGAAAAAGAAAGACAGTTTAAAACATTACAGAATTTCTTCTCAAAATTCACTAAACTTATTCAAATGAAACACCAGATGATTGCTTAAAAAAATTGTTCATCATGAAGACACCAGTTCAAACAGGTGCTGTTAAGAGGTAACCAAACCCTAAATCATTTTTTTTGTCTGTTGACTTCTATAAATGGGGCTTTAAAAGTGCTGTCTGTTGGTCATTGCCAAATCTTTGACAAATTGAAATAAAACTGCTTAATTCCTCAAAATATAGTCAAGAACTGTCTGTGTGCTGCTCCCTGCAGGTTGAAATGAGGTATTACATATGAATTTTGTGATTGGTCAAACCATGTAAGTTTCAGAATCAACTATTTGCACGACCTACTTCCGCATTCAGCCTTTGACTGCTCATTAATTTCCGGTCGGAGCCGTGGGCTGTTGTTTATGTGGAAATAGTGTTTGGACTTTAAAAGATGTCTTTTAGAGCTAATAAGAGTTACTATAAATGATGTTCGGCGCATTGTTTGTTTTTTTAGTAAAATACCCCAAAATAAAGATGCAAAAAGATTTTAAATTGTATTTATCGTCCTACATAGCAAACTTTGAGGGTAACTTGCCAATGCTAATATTTTTAGCGCATGTTTACGTGCGACCAGCTCTAAAACTGATGGGCATTCATGTTGGTGACACGTTACAGGTGCAGTCAAGATGCAGATCGCTGCATTGTTTCATGTATTTTATGTGAATCCAAAGCTAAACGTCACAATATTTAATGAAGTCCTGTTAGCTGTAATGCAGCTGCTGCAGCTGCGGCCGTGATCAGGAACCATTTGGAGCATAAACACGAACCAGATCCATAATCCTAACCTTAACCTTTCCTCCGGGTCTGTGCAGCCAAGAAAAAAACTTCAGAACTGACTGCAGTTTTTACAAAATTACATGTGAATACTTTTCATTTGGGCTAATGCTAGCTAGCATGAAAGACACGTCTGATTCTCACTGTCTTTATCTTTATGACCCGTTAGCTGTGTTTCAGTTACTCCACAGCCGAGTGTTTCTAAACTTGTGTAAATGTCATGTTCAGTGTCAGGTAGAATCAGTCTGAGACGTCATTCATTTCTTAAAACATCTAATAAAAAGGCGAGGTTATTGTTATCACTCCATGAAGAAGGCAGAGGCTCCTCATCATCAGCTGTAGAACCAGTGGTCTGAAAGTCACTTCAAAGTTCATTTACACCTAAAAGGTTCTGTTGAACAGGTTTTAAATGTTCTACCAGCTAGGTTTCATTTGAAGAAGTCACATGATCATACAGGACAGGAGAGCGTTTTGTGAGCGTGGGGTGTTTCAGGAAGGCAAACTTTTTTTTTTCTGGATGTCGTGTATACACATAATTACAAACTAACATACATAATTTTACTTTTACATTTAGAAATCTGCTATTTTTTTGTCTCTTTTAGATTTGGGTGCATCAGTTCTCTGAAGTAAAAGTCTAGTGTGGAGTTAGGATTTTAACACCGGAGCTCCAGTGTTTATATATCTTTGATTTACTGTAATTTTTTTTAATTGCTAACACAATCAACGTATTTCCAGTAGGAGAAAAGCGGTGAGGTTTGGATCTACTGGAATTACGTTCTATATTAATGGTTCAAAAGTTCCAGTAGGTAAATATTTTTTATGACGTGGTCTGATGATCTTGTGGCTTACACCCACCCAGCCTCTGCATGCAGGCCCTCAACCGATCCTCCAGGTTCATCACCCGCCCATGGAGCTCCTGGTAGTCCAGGCCCCCCAGCTGTTCCTGGAGCAACCCCAAGAGCTCTGTCACATTTGCCACCTCCTCTTTGAACCTTTGGACCAGCAGGGCATCTGCTTTGTAGGCCTCCAGAACTGGTATGAGGGGACGCAGCTCCTCCATCTTTGCTTTGATGAACTGGTAGGGATGGAGAAAAGCAAACCTCTTCAAACATCGTCTCCAGGCTGCATGGACACACGGCTGCTGATTAGCTAGAATGTGAAGCCTACCTTGTACTGTCTGGCATTGTTGCTCTCATGTCCGTCTTCCACTTGTTTGAATTTGTCTTCCAGGCCTTTTAACTGAACCTCCATTTTTTCCACAAACTGCAGGTCCTTCTGAGTCCGCTGGTCCAGAGCTTCGATGGATTGGCTCATGTTCTGCACCTGGAGATTAAGAAACCATTATGCCACACGATGCCTTCTGTCACAGCCCCCTAAAGACAACCAAAGGGTTATTTGTGGGTGTGATTGTCCCTCTGCAGCAGCTGCGTACCTTCTCCAGCAGCTGCCGCAGCTGTTTGCTTCGAGCATCTCTGGAGCAGACGGTCTGCTGAGGAGCCACAACCGTGCAGACGCACCGACCATCAGAGTCCTGCGCCGAGCTGTACACCTGCCAGCCCTCCTCAGGGGTTGCGGGACCGACCTGTCAGAGAGCGAGGATGAGGAGCTGCTGAGGAAAGGCCATAACACAGGGGTCGGCAACCTCTAGCACATTGACTGTAAAAATAGTGGACTTCTCGAGCAATAGCTCTACAGGAAGTACTGTCACCAATAAGGAGTGAGTTTATTGCAACCGTCCGCCTCTTTCCTCGACCACGAGACCGCAGATGTAAACAGCTTCTACTTTAAAAACGGCGGAGAATCGTACAAGTCATTGCTGAAGCCTTTGAGGGAGAACCATTCCAACATTTGATTCTGTCAGCGGTCCTTTGGGATTTACTTACATTTATTCCTTTTTGTCCAGATAAAAGGAGCATTTGGGTGACGCCGCTGACCCCCCCCCTCGCGCGCCGCAGCGTTACTTCACATGCGCTGCCGGGTTACAGTCTGATCAGATGCACGTGAGAAGCGCGTTCAGCTGTATTTAAAATAAATAACCATCCTAACAAGTGAACAGCTGGATCTTTTTTCTGTTTGAAGATACCACCAGGTCCAAGTTTGTCTTGCGCTCCTCAGACGTCTGCGTCTAATTCAGGCTGAAGCTGGAAAAGTGAAGAAGATGAAACTTTGGTTGGTGATTTTATGGAGGAGCTGTACCATTCCGTATGATACGCAACTTATTATTTATAAGCTACAATCAAAACAGTGAAAAAAGAAAAGAACGTTAAAAAAAGTCCAAATCACATAACCTTAGACGTGAAATATATTTCTACAGAGTAAATCCTCATCTAAATATGCATTCATATACTTAATGAATAAAATATAAAATAAAATATTCAGCTTAGGTTAATTAACAACATGGTTGTTGTTCAATAATAAAATTAATCCTCAAAAATACAACTTGTCTAATAATTCTGTACTCCCTGTAACTGTCTGTTTCTCAATGTAAGTCAATGGGACTTTGGCCTTTTTGCAACCCAGTGGTACTTCCTATATGGAACACAGAAGGGGGAGGGGTTGCTCAGTCCAGTTTCTTCTACAGTCTATGCTTTAGCAGTGAAAGAGCCATTTGGGCTTGAAAGAACCGCATAGAATAGAATAATTTAGGGACCCAAGATCCAAATAACAAGACTATAAAACAACAGATTTTCCTACATAAAAGGGCAGCAGTCTTACTCTGCTGGGTTTTGTTATTTTAGTTTGGGGTTGGATCTTGGTAGTCTTAGTTTTCAGGCTTTGTTTATTTGTTTTCTTTAGGTAGTTTTGGTTATGCAGCCATTATCAGGAGCTGCTGACTCTGACGGTCGACATGTCTGGATCAGCAGTCTCCATGACTTATTCTATGTTTGTCCAAGGAGCCACAATGGAGAGATAAAAGAGACACATGTGGATCTGGAGCTGCAGGTTGCAGACCTCTGTCATAACACATCAACTGCTGTATGCTGAAGGTGTTCACGTAGGACACAAACACACAAACATTTGCTCACAGGCTAACACTGCTTCTCTGATTGTTGATTTACCTCAGTTTGCTGTTTCACATTCATACCCCTCCTATCCTAGAATGTTAGTTTTGCTTCATTAGGAATAGTCTTAAAGCTGAGTCGTGACATCTGGACCTTTTCTCTTCTTGACACGTTTCCCACTCATCCAAGTCTTCATCAGTCTGAGGGAAGCTACTTGGATGAGTAACAAAACATTCAAAGAAGGGAATGCACTATGTCCAGAAGCCATGTTGGTTTTGTGGCTACTATCGTATATTATGCAGAGAATGATGGTTATTACTAACAACATTATTAGCAATAAGGTTGTTATACATTTTCATTGTCTGACCTATTGTGTGAGACTGATTGTGCTGTTCTTTTAACCCTTTAACACCCGAGGTGTCGTCAGTGACGCTTAAACACAAAATCTTAAACTACAACTTTTCAACCATTTTCACGATCAACGTAATTCCAGTAGATTCTAAAGTTACAGTAAATCAAAGAACAGAAAGTCCGGAGCTCAGGTGGTCAAGGGTTAAATATGTTTGAAATACAATTATCATAAATAATGTCTCAACTCCAATGCAGCATCACCAAAATCAATTAATGCCTTCAGACATAAACGAAAAAAGTTAAAAAAAGAGAAAAAGAAAAAACAAAACGCCCTTAGATACGCTTAAATCAACTGTCAGAAGAAACTGGTGTGGACCAATCAGCTCAGTGTGAAAATACCAATTCATTACACCTTGCTTCCCGTAAAAAGTGATTGATAGAATAACAGTGGATACTCTTAAGTTGTCATGCATTATGATTGCCTCCGCTGAATCAGTACAAAGTGAAACTGCTGCCCACGGTCCTGGATGGTAGCTTGTTACGTCCCTGGGCAAACCAGGCTCAGGTCTAGAGGAATAAATACAAAACGGACAATAACATAAAAATTGGACTCTTGTAAGAGGAAGAACACAGTCCTAGTGCTCTCTTGTGGGGTCCAGATGACCCCACTTTTAATGTAAACATGCCTAGAGTAGCATTAAATAAAAGAAATCCTGTGTTCTGAAATGGAAGAACAAAAAATAAAAAAAATCATGTGCTGGTCCAAACAGAAAAGGACAAAACAAAGGGATTGAGAACTTGGACAAACAAAATAATTCATGGAGACTGCTGATCCAGCCACGTCGACCGTCAGAGTCAGCAGCTCCTGATAATGTCTGCCAAACCAAAAATACCTAAAGAAAACAAATAAAGCCCACAAATCAAGACTACCAAGGTCCAACCCCAAACTAAAATAACAAAACCCAGCAGTGTAAGACTGCTGAGGAAAAAAAGAACAAAACAAAACCATCACAGAAAAAGTAAAAACCCAAATGCTGGCGGCCTGCCTTAAGTACCTGGCAGGTGCTAATTAAGATCATTTACCTCACCTGCCAGGTGAGCAGAATGGCAGAGCATGTTGAAAAGGTGCAGCACAGCAGCAGCAGGACGTAACATGGTGATATGAATGCGTGTTGCTGCAGCTGATCACCCACCACCTCCTCCTCCTCCTCCTCTGGGCCGTTTGGTCTGCTGGTTATGGCCATGCAGACACGCACTGACATGTTGGCACAACTGAAGTTTAATATTTAATATCAGTTTAATATTTCTTTTCATTGTATCCATCTGTAATTTGTATACGTACTTTCTGTTTGTGTTTGGGACAACTCTGAAGAAACATTTCAGGACACAACAAACCAACTAAATAAGAGACTGCCGTAGGATGACAGGTGCTGTTCCTCTCTGTTTATGAGACATACACTCACAATTGTAATTGAAAAATGTGAAGCAAAAAACTGTAAAATAATAAAAATTGACTGAAAATCAATTATTAATATAAACCAGACACTGCTTGTGAACTACAGTTTTGTGAAAAGCAAAGTGAGGAAGCAGTCCTGGTACATGAACATTAGGGATAGAGTAGACCTGTCAGCTCTGTCCACGCCTCCATCTGTCAGCATGAATCTCTAAGTCACACAATCACTTCTACAGAGGAAATAAACCCTTGTAAACTTGTAAGTGTGACTTATTTATTATGGCAAGCCACAAGGTTCATGCCCTGCTCCATTCTGATGCATCTATTTGTAGACAACTTGATCCACAAACATCTTTGTTTTCCTGGTCTGAGCAGGAATGTAGATCAGAACTGTACGTCTGGATAGAAACGATATTCATCATCATTTTTGTTGCACCGCTAATGTTAGCTTAGGGTTGTGAGGGGCTGTAAGCTAGCAGGACAGCAGATAAACAGTTGGATGATGGGAAAGGGGCAGGCTTACTCCTCACCAACAGTCTGGCCCAAAATTCAAAGGGTAAATTTCCAATGAACTCCTGCTGCTCTGCAGAAACTATGTCCAAGAAAATGACACAGGCTTTCTGATTTTCCCTAAAACGGCATAACCATAATTAAAGGACCACTGAGAACACTTTGACAATAGACCAAATGATGATCAGAGGGGGACTTCAAGGAGGGAAGGAGGTTCTCTCTCAGAGTACTCAAACAGTGAACACCCCAACCCACGATGCTTCCACCTCCATGCTTGACAGTGAGGATGGTGGAGTCACAGACAGCATTTCTCTTCCTCTAAACGGTTGGGTTGATGCCAATGATCTCCATGTTGGTCTGATCTGACCACAGCAGCTTCTCCAGTCTGTCTCTGAATCCTGAAGGTGTTCATGGACAAACTTCAGGAGGATCTGCTCGAGTGTCTTCTTCAGCAGGAGGACTTGATCTCTGCTAGACGATAATCCCTTGTGGTGTGAAGTCTTCCTGGTGGTTTTCTTGGTGACTGTGGTTCCAGCTGCTTTCAGATCATCCACTAACTCCTGCTGTTGTTTTAGGACCATTTCTCTCTGTTCTCATGATCACGGAAACGATTGGGCTGTATGCACGACCTACTTCCTTATGACCGCTCAGTCGTTTCCGGTTGGGGCAGTGGGCTGTTGTTTATGTGGAAATATTGAAGTATTTAGATCTTCAAAGATGTTTTTTGGAGCTACCAAGAGTTACTATAAACAATTTTAGGCGCATTGTCCATCTCGCTAGAAAAATACTCCAAAATAAAAATGCAAAAGGGATTTCAATTGTATTTGTGGTCCTACATAGCAAACTTCAAAGGTAACTTGCTAAGGCTGATGTTATTTGCACATATTTTCATATGACCAGCTCTAAAACTGATGGAAATTTATGCTGGCAACACATATTAGGTGCAGGCAAGATGAAGATTTCTGCTTTGTTCCATTATCTGAATTCAAAGCCAAATGCTGTTACAGGTTGCATTATTTAATGATGTACCGTTAGCTGACACGCAGCTAGAGCTCAGCTGCAGATACTATCAGGAACCATTTGGAGCATATATACACGAACCAGATCCATAATCCTAACCTTAACCTTTCCTCCGGGTCTGTGCAGCCAAGAAAAAAACTTCAGAACTGACTGCAGTTTTTACAAAATTACACGTTAATACTGTTGTCCCTTTTCATTTGGGCTAATGCTAACTAGCATGAAAGACACGTCGGATTATCACTGTCTTTATCTTTATGACCCGTTAGCTGTGTTTCAGTTACTCCACAGCCGAGTGTTTCTAAACTTGTGTAAATGTCATGTTCAGTGTCAGGTAGAATCAGTCTGAGACGTCATTCATTTCTTAAAACATCTAATAAAAAGGCGAGGTTATTGTTATCACTCCATGAAGAAGGCAGAGGCTCCTCATCATCAGCTGTAGAACCAGTGGTCCGAAAGTCACTTCAAAGTTCATTTACACCTAAAAGGTTCTGTTGAACAGGTTTTAAATGTTCTACCAGCTAGGTTTCATTTGAAGAAGTCACATGATCATACAGGACAGGAGAGCGTTTTGTGAGCGTGGGGTGTTTCAGGAAGGCAAACTTTTTTTTTTCTGGATGTCGTGTATACACATAATTACAAACTAACATACCATGTAAGAAATAACTAAAATAAAACCTTACGAGGCAAAGTACACAGAGGTCTTCTAAGTCCACGCACATAGATAGCCACAGTCTGAAGTAAATGAGCGGTTTTACTTGAAACCAGAAGTACGTCACACAGCTCCGTGCATAGAGTCCATTAGTGCTCCAACAGTTGTGACCTTTAACCTCCAGCTTGTTGCTGATGGTGTTGTCGTCCATTCAGGTCTACAATCTTCTCCCTAAATCCACTGAAAACTCTTTAGTCTTTCCATGTTGGAGAGTTTGGAGTCTGATGAAGGAGTCTGTTCTACAGGTTCAAACAGGTGTCTTCAGTTCAGGAGACAGGTTGATGGGGAGAGTCTAGCTGGTCTGTGTGAACCAGAACTCTTCATGGTTACTAGAGGATCTAATAATTATTTCCCTCAATGAAACTCAGATAAATGAATTGAAATTCTTTGAAATGAGTTTCTTGATTTTCTTTGTGATTTTCTGTCTCACTGTTCTAATAAAAATACCATCAGGATGACAAACTGTTAATCTCTTTTGGGTGAGCAAATCTGCAAAATCAGCAAAGAAT
>NC_050518.1:30997069-31008980 GCF_002922805.2 Oryzias melastigma
CCCCGAAAGGGAAGAAGCGGCCAAGAAAATGGATGGAAATCTGCAAAATCAGCAAAGAATCAAATATTTATTTCCTCCACAGTATGAAATCTGCAGGAAAGACCTTTTCTGACCGGTGACAGGAATCCTCTGTTCTTCAGCTGCAGAATAAGCTGAACTATCCTTCAGAAACAGCCCTAGAAGGTCTGAAGGATGCAAGACGCTCTTTAGCTCTCTGCTTTTCACACTCTCTCTTCTTTTATCACATTTGGATTGCTCACACACACACCAGTGTGAAGTGAGAGGATGAAGCGCTTGGTGTAAGAACACTTTCTAGAAGAAGCTCTGGAACAGTGAGGTTTGGTTCACGCAGGACACAATGTAGAGCTGCTGAAATCAGCAGTCGTCATGTCAGATAAGAACCTTGAAAAACGTTTAAAGCTGAAACGTCATCATCAATCTTCCAGCCAGCAGTGACCCAGCTGTCTTTAGCCTTCCTCCAGGTTCATCTGCAGTCATGATCTCTTTTCCCCGCATGCAGGAACCAGCTGCTCTGCTTCTGTGAATCCAGAGTTGTTGAAGCTCTCCCAAAAGCCGCCAGGTTCTGGCCTCCAGCATTTCTGCACAGGAGCCGTTCTGAGCTTCTGCATGCAGCAGTCTGTGGTGTCAGATCAATGAAAGCTTTAAACACTGCTGTTTTTACCCAACAAATGTTTGAGATTTCACAGGAAGTATCTTCAGCCTTCTGCCTCTGAAGACACGGCCGAGTGCAGCACCACGTCCCCCAGCTCTGCAATCAATGGAAAAGCTCGACTTCTGCCAAACTCTGCAGCAGCTCAACAAAAGCGAGACCTGCAGCAAAGCTCAGCCATGTGCCAAATGCAGCCCCACACAGGCTGGGATGATCCACATTTCATATGCTGTTGCCATGGCAACAGCAAGACCATGACACACACAGAGAGAGGGAGAAAGGGGCCAAAAAATCTGCTTCCAGCCCCAGGCGTGATATTGACAAACGGGTTTGAAGATGTCAAGAGGGTGACCTTTGACCTGTGTGGAGGGCAGCAGTTTGATTCAAAGTTTCTTCTGAAACTTTCTCTGCTCTTCCGTGATTTTGTTGTGATCAGTCCTCACTGGAGTCTGGATTATCCTCATCATTTGAATTGTGCTGCTTTTTGTTTTTTAACAGAGATATAAGAACGTAATGAATCTGAGAAACACGTTTAACAAGAACTAAAATAATCAAGCTCCTTTGTTCCGATCTTTTTCCATCAGAAACACTAAAAGTGTTGAAGCCTGTCTACCTGATCAGGTGGACTTGTTCTGCAGACACCGGTCCATCAAGGACCGTGGGTCGATCAGAACCGATGAGCAGCAGAACGATGAGAACCGATGAGGAGCATGAAAACCAGACGGGAGGAGGAAGCTTACCTGAGTGATGAGCAGCAGCAGAACACAAACACTCAGCAGGTTCTCCCCGTTCTCCATCTGTCCTCCTGAAAACAGCTGTGCCGCCTTTGCCCCTTATCGATCGCTTTCCTCGAGGTAATGATCAGGTTATCTGGTCATCTGTTAATCTGCTCCTCCGGTCTGCCCGCCGCGCTGCTCTCTCCTCCCCCTCCTCCTCTTCTTCTCCGTCTTCTTCTCTGATGCAGCGCCAAAAACCTGCCGAGTGGAAACAAAATCCTCCATCTCACAGTGTGTGTGTGATGTCACAGCCTGGCTGCTGAGCAGATCTGTGGAGCAGCAGGAGGAGGAGGAGCAGGAGGAGGAGGAGGAGGAGGAGCTGTCTGTGATGCTGAGCATGTCTTACTGTGTGTTCACGAGGAGCCATTTGGCTTCAGGCAGAAAATATTGGTTTATTTTTATCCTGCCAGAACTGAAGCTCGAGAAGGAAAAACCTGCTCATACAAGATTCCGTCTTCAGTGGAATTCCTGCTGGGTTCCACGTGGAGGTCAGGGATCTGAGGAGGATGTGCAGACGCATCTGAAAGCTTCAAGTACATTTTCTCCGGTGCTTTGGCTTCAGCATCAGTGAGACAGGCTGCAGCCTTTCGGGCAGCTGTTGCCCTTCAGAGGGCAGGAGCGCTCAGCCTTGAGAGGTGGGGGGCTGCAGCGCTGCAGGAGGTCGGTCAAGTGTCACGGCTTGCTGAACGCCGCTGCTGTGTGGTACACACGACTAAAGTCTGGGATGAAGGCTGCGGTCAGAAAACACGTCTCACCTGGACAAGCACACAGGTGGTTTGGTGCTTCTGTGAGATGTTCTGAGAAGGGGGGGGCTATCAATCATAATTTACAGGAACAATTCAATTAAACTCACAAGAGCCTGAATCCATTCAATTCTGATTTTTCTTTTTCCATTTTTCTGATTCTTCATTTCAATTTCACACCAGGTTTCACTTAAGAAGCATCCAAAGAGCTTCATTTAACCCTTTGTACTGTATATTTGGCTTTGCAGTTTTACTTCCTGCTCAAGTCAAGCATCTTGTATTTCTGTTCTTGCAGCTCCGGCCCTCATACCATCCTCTGCCAGTGGTCCTCCTCCTTGCACAAAGGAGGAGGTAGTGGGCCTGATGTAGGGTTTTTGCCCTCCTCCACATCTCCTGATGTCCTGTCTCCTGGTAGTGCCTCCATGCTCTGGACACTACGCTGACAGACACAGCTAACCTTCTCATGTTAATATACTGTCCTGGACGAGGTGCACTACCTAGGCCTCTAGTGTGGGTTGTGACGCCGTCTCATGGTACCCCTGGAGTGAAAACACTGTTGGCATTCAGAAGTCACCAAAACATCATCCAGATAACACAAGGACGGAGAAGTCATCTGTGGTCACTACCTGCAGAGCCACTCCTCTATTGGAGTTGTGTTGTACACACATGTATCAAATATTTGCTCCAGTGATTTTAACTTCTCTATCTTCAATCTTCCTGTCTTAACTGCTTGACATCATGAGAAGATGATATAAAGCAGGAACTTGAAGAACCATCATCAACTCTCATGTACTGGAAGATACTGTGGAGAAATTTATGTCAGTATGTAGATTTCATGTGATTCAGGAGATGCACTGACCCATCTATAAGAGGAGGATTTAGACGGAGGACCTTCAGAGCAGAGAGGAGATTCTCTGTCTGTTCTCCTTGTGTAAGTAAACTCGTCTTTCTTGTCACAATTAATGCTTCAGGTTGATTAAACCTAACAAGTTATTTTGCTGATCATATATTATTTCCTGCTGTTGTCCATTCCACTTATAAAAAATCATGTGATTGTCATTTTTTGGACAGTATGATTACACTGAAATGTGATCAAAACAGTAGGGCTGCCACGATTAGTTGACTAATCAAAGACTAATCGATTAGTCGACTAATCGATGACTAATCGACTATTAAAATAGTCGACCACTAATTTAATAGTCGATGAGTCGTTACTTTATATTAAATGGAGTCAGACTGTAGTAAAGTTGAAAGTTATAATGACATTCTGATAGCTTTTTGGACTATTTGGCCATTTATTAAGGGTTTTTGGGCTATTGTGGAGTTTAGCTAATATTTCAGCTAAATCCTGACTATTTTGACTAATTTAGGCTTTTTATGTTTTTTATACTAATTTTGGCATTTAAATCATATTTTAGCTGGCTTTCAGCTTCAGTGATTTCAATTTCAGGATCTTCAGCTATCAGCATTAGCACCTTCAGCAGCCAAATTCAGCTCACAGCATTCACACTATATATCTAGTTTTTAGCTAGTTTGAAGCTAATGATGGTTAAGATGTGTGCTTTACATCCAGATTGTGCATGTCCTGATCAGTCAGTGATTAGTCAACTATTAAAATAATCTTTGTGGCAGCCCTACAAAGCTGACAGGATAGTAATCAACCAGACATTGAAGTGGTGGATAAAGAAGATGGATGGAGGATGTGGAAGTATGAAGGGGTGGTAACATCAAAACTCAGAGGAACTGGAGAAAGCTTTGAAGGTGAAAGTGACAGTGGTGCCCGTGGTAATTGGAGCACTCAGAGCTGTAACCTCCACACTGGAGGAGTGGCTACAGCAGATCCCTGGAAAGACCTCAGACATCTCAGTCCAGAAAAGAACAGGAACAGCTGAGATACTGCAGGACCCTCAAGCTCCCAGACCTCTGGTAGAGGACCCGAGCTAAGAGGAGAAACCACCCACGGAGGGTGAGAGGGGTGTTTATCCACCATGCAGACTTTGATTCGATGTGTTTTTATCAGTTATCTTGCACTATAATTTTTGGACTTGTAATGGTTGCCATTAAGGGCCGGATTTTTTGATTCACTCTCCAAGACAGCTGGAAATGTCAGTTTGAGAAGTGAAATCAGACTGAAAACATCCAAAAATAGCATGAATGATGAATGATGGCAGTGATTAATGTCCAATTATCAACACTGAATTCTTCTACGGCTAAACAAGCATCATCTGATTGATTGCATCAATATTTATGAGTAAGCAGAGCTTCTGTGGGTGCTGTGGTACCAGTGACACGCTGACTTTAGCTGAAGTTCTGCTCTCTGATTTATTCATGATAGACTGAGAGAGAAAGACCTGACAGCAGGAGAAGAAGAGATGGAGGCAAGAATGTCTTTAAATTAATCATGCACCTCGAAGGGTTGTCATGGAAACAACATCTATCTGCAGACACCAGAGTGTGTAAATGTACTTGGCTGAGCCTGCATGTGTCAGATGGTACTCAGCAGGGCGCTCGCACACTCACACAAACACGCACGCACACACACATGCACACATGCAAAGTGCTGGACAAAAAAAGAAAATCAAATCGCACATTCAGAAGCATCTCAGCATTATAAAATATTTGTGAAATTCACAGCTAAAGAACTAAAAATATAGTATTATAACTGCAGTTCATACTGGATATTCCATGTTATTAAATCATTTAGAACAGTTTGTGACAGTTTGGTGGACTTTAGGGGCAGGGTTTCATCAGTGGGCTAGGTGAAGGGCTGGCACGCAGGAGCCCTGGGTTCAATTCCCAGGGTCGTCCACTGACCCCACCCAGATTGGGTCCTTAGGCAAGACCCTTGACGCTGCTGCCTAACTGGGTCCCTGTGCCCCTCAAGTACAGGGTTGTGTCAGGAAGGACATCCGGCGTAAAAACTCTGCCAAATCACTGATGAGAAACAGTGGGTGCTGTTACGCTGTGGAGACCCCGAAATGGATAAGCTGAAAGTGAACTACATTTCAACAGAGGGTACTGAATTAAAGTATCAGCAGTTCCATAATTACAGTCCTAACCATGTCGCTCCACTCGGCCCCCTCTGTCCAGTTAGAGTTTGCTTCTCTGAGCAAGCAGGGAGGGATAAATGAAGGGGGAGGGCTAATGGGGAGGGCTAAGGGGAGGGCTAAGGGGAGTATTTGGATCGGGCCTTATACTCTGGAAAATTCGGTATACAAGTTCACTCCCTCTCAAGCCGTCCACTGAACTTGTTGTGACAATCTTTGGTTGTCTTGTTTATGCATTATTTTTGCTGTGATTCCTTGAAATAAACCATTTCCAGAAACAGCATACAAGTAATTTAATTAAAAGAAAATGGAAAAGCAAGAAAACAGCAATCTGAAAATGCACAGAAAATGGTCTTTTTAGTAGCAGTGACGGTGAGGTGGGACATTGGAACAGTGACTGTGACCCCCATGACAGAAGAACCCATCAGTTATATCTTCTGTCATCCATCTTTTTGCTGCTACCTGTCGAGGAACATGATAAAACAGGCGAGACATCCCCCCCCCCCACCCCATAGCCCCAGGAGTGGAGCACAATACTCAAAATTCAACCATTATCTTAAAATTCAGTTTTCAATCCAAATTAAACCACTGTGCTGCATGAATAAATGGAACTGCTTTTCTCTGATGGTTGAAGTGTTGTGTTGTTATGCAGCAGGTAACATTCAGCAGTAATCTTAAATGATGATCTGCAGGCCCTGCTTCTTGCACTTCTTCAAATTTCTCCAGAATTTGTTACAAAGATCAATGGAAATGTTTGCAATTTTTTTCAATCAATACTTTTACATTTTCATGACTGAACACTTGTTTGCTGCCCCCCTCCCCCTGCAGGAGCTGTTCTGGACAGACACTGGTTAACCCCCCGTCTCTAAAACACGATTGATCGAATTGGAAGCAGAAGACTTTCAACATGTTGTGTTTAATTACTGCTGCCTTCATGACCACTTTGGTTTCCAGCGTGGTAGAGGTGGTGGATGGCGGCCCTCCTGTGTTGGGTTTCCGTGGTGACAGTAACTCTGCTCCGTGTTATGTTGGTATTGAACGTATTATCCCGATACATCCCATGTTGGAGCAGGGCCTCTGAAAACTGACAGCACTTCCCTCGATACTGCATCTGGAATACAAGCGGGTGTTGGTGTCAGAAGTGGGACCGACTCAGAGGAGGATTCTGAGGGTGGATTCAGACTGGAAGGAAACGTCTGTTGGTCCGAAGTGAGTCCGCTTTATTTGATAAGAAGGTTTCTGACATTTAGATTGTCAGGAAAACAGTGAGAATCAATGTGTATCACGTTAAAAGTTGCTTTGATGAGCCTGTCTTAATCTGACCACATTTTGATGGGTTGCTGTGCCTCATTGTTGCTTTACATTTGCCTGCAGCCCATCGGCTGCCACGATCCCACTCTGTTTACATCCTGTGGAGTCCAGCTTTGGTGGCCGTTTTGATCCAAGCATGAAGCCTACTCAGAATGAGGAATCTCAGAGCGAACCGGACCTCAATCCAGGAGAACCTTTTCACGGTGACGTCAGACAAAATGGCGACAGGGCTGAAAAAAAGGGACTTCTGATGTGCATTTAGAACGACAAAGCTGACAGCTGAACGCTGTTGGACACAATTTTACACAAATAATAAAAGATAATCTTACCAATTTCAACAGAAAAATGTACAATATTTATTTTATGAAAGTCCTGCTGAACTGTATTTTCATTTCCTCTCCTAGATCGTTCACAAATCTAAATTCTAATTTGAATAATCCTTCAATATTTGATGTTTTATTCAAATATCAACCTTTCATTTGAGCAGATTTTATTCTAACAGGTTCTATTTTGGCTGATGTTATTTGCACGTATTTTAAGTGCGATCAGAACAAAAACTGATAGAAATTCATGTTTTTCACATTTAATACCTGCAGTAAAGACACACATCACTACATTGTCCGTACACATTTGAATCTCTTCCCAGGATAAATGTACTTGTTGTTCTACAGGATATTTTAGGGATAATAGTAAAAACAGGAATGGTTTGGTTCAGTCAAAATGTTCAGAGCAGCTATGGAGACACGTAGTTTCAGCTTTCAAAATAAGAGCGGTCAAGTAAAAAAATAAAAAATTAAATCAATCTCTGGGTGAACATATTTTATAACATTACATGGAAATAGTCCCTTTTGGCAACAGTTTCCAATTAATTTAATAATTTTTTCCTTTATTTTCCTGCAGATCAGACACACAGTTCTGATCAAAAACAAAGAGGAGTGATGTTAGAACCACTGAGCTAACAGCAGCTCACTGACCGCAGTAGAAAACATTACAACAGGAATAAGTTTGACTTTAATGTCAGACACGCTGGAATTCTCTGACTTTTGATCTGTTTACAGGATTATGTGAACATGGAAATTTAGGAAACTTAACTGGTGAGAAAAGATCTTCTGCAGCTCCACGTCTCATAGCTAAAGCTAATGCTAGTGTTAGCATTAGCACAGATTTAAAGAATAAAATCATAATTACCTTCATAACCAAACAAGCAGCATTCAATGAAGTTCTTGTAACCTTTGTCTAACTTTAACCTGGTTGTCAGAGAGAAATAATCCACGACTGGATTAATATCATCCAGAGGAATTTGTGGATCAGCTGATCTGTTCTGACTGCAGACAGGATCACTGACATTTGTACTCTGATTTATGAACGATCTTTCAACGATCTAAGAGGAGGAAACAAATACAACCAAGTAGGACATTTATACAATAAATATTGTACAGATTTCAGTCACAATTGGTTAGGTTACCTTTTATTATTCATGTAAAATTGCTTTAAACAGCGTTCAGCTGTCAGCTTTGCTGTTCTAAACCATATAAACAGGAAGCCCCTTGACCGGTGATGTGTGACGTCACTTGAAAAGAGTCTATTGGAAACGAACAGAGACCACCTGGAAAGGATCAGAGAGCAGCTTTTGGTCCTGGACCAGGGTCTGCTTGGGTGTACTCAGGCAGAGACTCTGTTCTGGAGGATCGGTGGAAACAAACTCCGGTTCACTTGAAGCGGACCAAATGTGTCCAGTCTGAACCCAGCCTGAGACTCACTGCTGCTCCGTCAGCACTCACCGGCATCTCATGCACTGTTGGCTTCTCACTGCCGTAGGTCTGGTTGGATGTTCGGTATAACGGATGAGTCTGTTTCCCTCTGAGACACAAACAGAACGAGCTTTAGGACAAACACAGATGGTTCAGGGGTCTGACCTGAGGAGACTTTCAAAATAAAATGACAGTTTCTCTTCTTTCTCTGTGTTTCACTGGCTCCAAATTTAAACATGTTCATCCTGCTTGTTGTGAGTTTTTACTTTCATTCAACCTTTTGTTGATGTTGTTTTTGTTGTTTTCAGAATCAACACACAAAACAGATTTGAGTTCATCATGTTCAGCTCTCAGAAATGTTTGGATAAAAAGATCTTCTTTCCGCTTGTTGAGCTCACTTTTAATGCGCAGAATTAGCAAGAGAGTCATTAATTATGAATGTTCAAATTATAGGCACCTTTGACAGTGAGAAGAAAAATGTTTCCACGAGCCTAGTATTTACCTGACGCACCTGAACACACCTCAGGAAGCGCCACCCCCCGTAACCCTGGCAACCTCTGCTAAAACCCTGCTATGTGTCTCCCTCGGACGTACCCGTAACCATGGAAACAGTCGGGGTCGTTAAACCTCCGCGGCAGGTCCGGATCCGTCCGGTAAAAGTCGCAGGTGTGAACTTTGCGGTTCTCCATGGCCGCCGCTCACTGCCACTGCCACACAACACACGCAACACTGCGGTGCCAAGGAGACACGTGACGTCACTCTCTGGCTCCTCCCTCTCCTGAGTGAAAAGAATACTCAGAGAGAAGAAGGGAAACAAAACAAATAACTTTTCATTTAGAGTTTTTGTTAATTGAATATCCATCAGTTCTGAACGTGAGGGGTTGCTGGAGCCTATCCCACCTTTATTCAAGGTGAAACTAGGCCCGGGAGGGTCTTTGAACCAGCGGCAGAAAAATGTTTTTTACTTAAAGAATTGATGTACTAAGAATATTACTAATTATTTTAATAGTTTCACAGTTAAATCCACATTTTAAAAGAGGATTTTCATTATTCTTTGATGTCTGAATATGAAACACTGTAATGTCATTTGGGATCATTTTTAGACCAATTTTTGAAGTGGATCTTTGATCTACTGTAATAACCAAATAAGGTTTTATTATGCTTTTTTCACTTCCAAGACCTTTGAAAAATCATTGCCGTTATTATTTTCCCACCTGCACAGAGCCATCCACGTTTGTTTCAGCGCTTGCAAGCAAAAGAATTACCTGTTATCAGGCTGCGTAAAACATGTCGTCAAAATTCATGGAGTCAATTGTTAGAAAACTAGAAAATTATTACAAGACAGATGTTGTTGTCGAGCAGAGCAGGAAAGGCAGCAGTAAAACTTTGTGAGTGAAGAAGTGTGAGTCTGGAGCGAACATGAGCAGCTGTGAAACAGACTCACAGTGGAGATGCTGTTGACAGGACCGATGCTCCTCCGGGCAGGAGGCTGATCTCAGTCTCCATGGTTACTGACGCAGACGCTGTATTCAGGTGAACAATGTTTGGCCCGTGATGTGGTCCAGTGTGAACAGCTGGACAGAAGCTGGCCAGAAAACAATCCATGTTTAAATAAAACCTGCAATAACATTTAAGCATTCTGACTGAATAGTTGTGTGTGACGTCATTGTTAGTCAGTGTGAACATGCTTGTGTTCAGCTGAAGCCTTTGAGGGTCATAAGTCCTTTGTCTTTGTCTTATTTCGAATTCTCAACATAAGAATAATTTATAGAGGGTTTTTTAGGAACACACCAGCATTTTATTCTATATATCAAAACTCCTAAAGGCTACGGGTAAAAACATACTTCCACAGAACACAAAAATGTTTCATGAAAGAGGAGAACATTAACTCAGAAAGATTAGGAACCTTGTGTCAGGACAACCATAAAGTCTGTGCATGTCCGTCTGTGGGGATGTGCTGGAATAACATGGAGGAAAGGATCCAAACTAGTGAAAATGTTGCTCTTTTAATAATACAAACTGAAAATTTTGGAAATATATAAATTAAATGATCATGATTTAATGAAGCTGGTTTGGTTAATTGATCCTTTTTTCTTTATTCTTTTTGTGTTTATGTGAATAAATATTATTTGTTTAATGTGAAAAAATAATGCATAAAACATGATAATATTGTGCCCACATGGGAATTAAGACAAGTTTTCTTCTTTTAATTATTTATTCAATTAAAACACTTGTAACACTGGCTGCATTTTTATGTCAAACCTATACACAGATGTTCTTTATGAACTTCCATACTTTATGTTCTCATTTTAAGGGGATTATTGTTTAATTGTAGACCCATTTTCTATTTTAATAATTTTTTTTCAAAGCTGCAAAAAAACAAACATGAAAAGGTTGTGCTGAAAATAATACCAAATGGAACAAGGTGAACAGTTTTAAGGTTCAGAAATTCATAACAAAAGAACTTTAATCTAGATTATACTATTGTACTATTCATATACCTTAATGAAACACAGCAGAACAGCTGGACCTCTCAGATGATGCTCTCCACAATTACAGATTTGTCGTTTGAAAAGGAAATTCTTCACGTTTTCTGTTCATATTTTGTTTCACAAACTAGGAGAATTTTTAAAGAGAAAAAAAATAGTTTATAGTTGCACTAAACTTATTTGTTGGAAAAAGATTTATAATGCAAAGTATGTTGATATATGTACAGAGTAAGGAGGAGGGTCATTTTATATCATATATGTTAAAAAAATAAAAAAGAGGGAACATCAAAGGGCCTGATCGGACCATCAATGAAACATTTCTCAATAACTACCCAGGAAACCCAGAACCCAGAAAGGTGGTCTTCCACAAAAGGAAAATATTTAAAAAAACATGTAAGAAATAAAGAAATAAACCCTACAATCCAAACCCAAAGCCCAGTTTCAGCATTGAAGGGGTTGTGAGGAGGGAGGTGGCAGGTTTCTGGGGGTGGGGCTCTGCTGAGGTCATCTCTCCTTCAGGTCTGACAGTGGACCCCAGCAGCAGAGCAGAAACCTCCAGGGATGGCCTGGAATATGTACAGAGAAGTATTTATTTATTTAAACCCTAAAGGACTATAGAGGCACTTAAAATTGTTTTTAGGATAGTAACACTGCTCCCTGCCCAGGACGCAAACCTTTATAATGGAAGTCAGCCACGTTGACCACTGCACCAACATTTGGTACGACTCCATCAGCATGTAGATCTTTTGACAGGCATCTCCAGTATTTAAGGTTTAAAGATTTCCATTGTTAAGGGTTTAAAAAGAGGAAGAGAAAAAGGAAACAAGATCACCGGTTAAGTTATTATTTTCCAAAGAAAAAATGAGCTAAATTTTTTGATCGAAACAGACAAACCTCTGCTTTTAAGGTGTGTTTTCCTCCTCTTCCTTTCTTGTTTTTTACCTTCAAGCAGTCCCTGAAGGCTTGTTTTGCTGCTTTTACATCCTTTCAGTTTACATAAGCACTAACCTCCTCCTCCTCTGCTCCACCAAGCTTTGACAGCAGCTGTGTCAGGCAAGGAGGGGAGCAGCACCAAACAGTTATTGATTATATCAAACTTTTGAGGCTTTTTAGTTTTAATTATT
>NC_050518.1:31009011-31020421 GCF_002922805.2 Oryzias melastigma
GCAAAAAAAAAAAAAAAAAAAAATCTTTGCAATTTAGTGTCCCATCCAGCAGATGGTGCCCTAGGCGGTTGCCTAGCTCACCTATGCGCAGGGCCGGTCCTGGGTGTACTGGGCACTGGGCAGGTTGTGGATTTGAGTCTGTGGAATCACAGTGCAGGACTTTCATACCAATACCAGCTGCACAAATTTCAACATCTGAAGATTAGATCTCAGAAACGGGTTCAGCTGTTTTAAAAACAGGTGCATTTACCCTCTCAGGAGTCCATGTGAAGAAGATGCACTAAACTCAGCCATTTAGACTCTATGGGCTCTTATCCCACAGAGCTAGAAAACTTTGACTTTTAGTCTGAACAGATCTGCTGGCCGCAGCAAGAACAGAACTTTGATACAGAAAAAAGAGTAAAATAAGAAGGTGACAACTGTGTTAAACTCAAAATGCACTTTATTTTAAAATAGAACATACAGCAGGTTAAAAAGCAGCTGATCAGTAGCCTCACTTCTCAGTAAAAAACCATAATAATAAAATGATCACTGTTAAATATGAAAAGAATCAAATAAAATCCACTTTTCACATTATGAATCATTAACATGACCTACAAGCAGGGACGGGGTTGGGGGCGGAGCCTACATTGGCCGGTTACTGTTTGGGCATAGCAGAGAGGGTTTGCGGGGGCGGGGCTACTCTTCAGTAGCTACGAGTTATATTTACAGTCGTCTCTAAAAGGCTTGAAGCGGCCTGCATCCACAGAGACGTCACGGCGTGCAGACCGGTGACTCCTCTGCAGCCGGGCACGCCAAAAACAAGCTTCCTCTTCTTCCTCTCCTCTCTAACTCCTGGGACCTTCACACCTCAGGAGGCTGCTCCGCCTCCTCCAGAGCCACTTCAGCAAACACTTCTTCACAAAAAGGGGCAAATGAAAGAATGATGCTTTTCAGATGAGGGTTTACGATTTGATCACAAGATTAATTTTCATGAAAACATTTAAAGGTCTGATCAGGTCAGATTTGAGGATTTTTTCCATCTACCACCTGACTGCTGGGAATAAGTGACAAGCTGTCAGCAGACTTCCTCTGAGCTCTCTGCATCCCTTCCTGTGTCCAGGCGTCCTCTCTGGTGGAATACTGTGCTAGACTAGCCGACTATTCTGCACAAAGCCTACAAGATAGACAGACAGACAGGTAGACAGACAGGTAGACATTAGAGCAGGAAGTGGTGGACCACCATGTTTCATCATCTCATCGGTGCAGGTGAACAGCAAAAGCTGATGCATGATGGGATACCTAGAAGCTCACAAGCCTCTTTCACTAACTTCTGGAACCTGTTCAGACTTGAAAAGAAGAACCGCAGAACAGTTCATGGTGCTGATGGCTCATCAGGATCAGATGAACTTCAAAATTGATCTGAGTTTCAGAGCAAACTCATCAACAGAAAGGTATTGTTTGTTTTCCTGGATCTAAACAACAACCTCCATGTGATGTCGGCGTCAACTCGGGCTGCCACAAACGATTATTTTAATAGTCGACTAATCTCCGATTATTTTTTCTGATTAGTCGACTAATCGGGTCATGGGCAAACTGGATGTAAAGCACAAATCTTAACCATCATTAACTTTAAACTAACTAAAATCTAGATATATAGCATTACCTGTGATAATGCTAGAGTGAATGCTGTAAGCTGAATATGACCGCTGAAGATTCTAGTGCTGATAGCTGAAGATGCTGAAATTGATAGCTAAAACGCTTAAATATTGGCTAAATGCAAAATTCACCAAAAAAATGAAAAAAAGCCTAAGTTAGAAAAAACAGCTGGTGTTCAACTGAATTATTAGCTAAACTCGCTAAACTAATCATACATTAGCCAAATTGGCTAGCATGTAGCTGAGATATTAGATGCACTCCAAATTAGCTTGAAAAACTGAAAGAAATCCTACACAGCTTTCATTTAGCTGAAGTATAAGCTAAATGTCAAATCAGCCAAAAGAAATTTAGCCAAAATAGCTAGCATGAAGTTAAAATACTAGCCAAGTTCCAAATTAGCCTAAAAGAAAATGTGATAAATGTCAAAATAATCCATAAATCTAGCAGAATACCATTATAACTTTCAACTTTTCTACTCTCTGACTCCATATAATATAAAGTAACGACTAATCGACTGTTATTTTAATAGTCGATTAGTCGTCAATTAGTCGACTAATCGTGGCAGCCCTAGCGTCAACCAAACTGCAGTCAACAGGACTGCCAGGAGTCACCTGTCCCACCTACCTGTCCGTCAGTCTTCACAGGTGATGCTGATCGAGTACTGTTTCTATTACAGGAAGTCCAACTTCATACATTTGGTTTCCAGACATTTCCTTTAGGGTAAAGACCTCTACACCCAACTGCAGTCCACACTTTGACCTGCTTTAGCTTACATCTAAAGCACCAAGTTTCTAGAGACAGACATCAGAAAGGACCTCTGATTTGGAATGATGGAAGTGTGCACACCACCCTCACGTCGGGACCTCTCCAGCACGAACGTCATCACAAACTAAGGCCCTGAAGAGGTACAGCCTTCATGCATCTCTCACAGCCTCACATTGAAGAAGGCACAGCAGGGGAGGTCTAGGAGACACCTCGGTTTGGTCAAACATCAGCAGAGAAGGCTGTGGTCATGTGACTAGGATGGAGCGCAACCATAAGATCCAGAAGAAGGACGTGAATCAATGCTGATCAGACAACGATGCTACATCAGTAGAAGCTGTTGTAATGGTCTCTGACGCCACGATGCGCTTGGTCAGCTACAGGTCTGACAGCTGCACTTCAAAGAGACTGTGTTCAGTTTTCACTAATACTACTGCTAACACCGTAAACCACGTGATATGACACAGAAAATAAAATAAACACATGTCAAAAAGGAGTTTTGCAAAACAAAAACATCAGACATACGGTACCAAATATCTTCCAGTTGTGGCCCGTCTCTAATTGACGCCGGTCTCCAAATAAACGCCGGGTCTAACACGTGTTCGTTACTGTTAGACACCAGTCTCTGATAGAGGCGGGGATCCTTTAAGATCCGCCCATCTTCCCCGGTCGTGCACAGTCGTGCAGACGCTGGCTGTCTGGGCTATTTGTGTTGTGATCCAGTGTAGCGATGGTCAAGAAACGCTCGTTCAATTCAGAAAATATATCCAATGCAGATTTACCTGACAAGTACAGGAGGCATGTTTCTGTTTTGACTCCACCTTCTACCCAGCTGACATCATCAAGAGTCAGCAGCATCCCATAATGCACAGCTGAAATGCCTGTATGTACAGATCAGGTAAAAAAAAAAAAAAAAACTGAACAGAGAAACGCCTCTTCTTTAGCAGTGCATGTCCCACAGCCATCAGGACAGCAATGCTCAAATTCAGCTGTTACCATGTGCTAACATTCACAGGTCAAAGGTCACAGAGGTCTGAGGTCACACCAATGTCATTTAGGTCAGCCACCGGTGAAGATGATATTTTTCAGGTCAAAACAAGTCTCAGAGGTCAGATGTAGGTCATGGCACCTTTAGCGCTGGTATCCAAGAAGACCTTGATGTAGGAGGTGGGAACATATCCCTCCTCTTCCAGGTTCCTCCGCACTCTGGTCCAACCGTCCCCTTTGTCCTCCTCCACCACAGAAAGTAGCTCCCCCTCCACCATCGACAGAGTGCCCTCATTCTGACCTGCAAGGAAACGAAGATCCAGAGAGTCAGACTCTCACAGAACCAACTGGATCAGAACCGCAGAGCCGGTGGACGGCGGTGCTTCTCCGCTCAGTCTCACGCCAGCTTCCAGGACAGCAGCAGAAATGGGTGAAAATGAGATCCTGTACCTTGAAAGGGGTACAGGGACTTGCAGGTGCCAATACTGGGTAAGGGTTCTTCATCATCAAAGTCATCATCAAATTCTGAGCTGCGAGACTTGAAGTGAAGCTCTGCGCTGTGGTCCTCGGTGTAACTCCCATCAGGACTATCGACAGACGCACAGGTGAGACACACAGGTGAGATCAGCGTGCACATGCGCAGCCTGCCAGCTGTCTGCCTCCGTACCTTTCTCTGCTAGCTGGGTTCCGATTGTCCAGCTGTTTCAAGCTGCTGCTGCCGGGGGTGGTTGCTTGAGAATTCAACCCACAGCCTGCACTCTGTCTTCTGCCGCTGTGGTCAGACATCCTGATGTCCACCTCAGACAGCCACACCTGCAGTAACACAACAACCACGTTCACAGAGCAGATCCACACACACACAGCCATCATCTGCACACGGTGGTGCTGCAGACCTGGTTCCTCTTCAGCTCCTCCTCCAGTTTCTGCAGATTCTGCTTCACCTCCTCCAGCCGAGGCTCCAGACTGCTAGCGTCTCCCATCTGAGGGCTCCGCTCATACACCTCCCTCATCTTCAACAGAGCGTCTCTGAAGCAGAAGACGACACCGGTCACAGCTGCTACAGAGCACGCAGGCAGACGCATGCAAAGAGCAGCACTGGAACAACTCCAGAGTCACTCCAGCAGGGGGCGGGGCTGCAAACAGCTCCGACCTACTTCCTGTGGCTCACCTGAATCATGTCTCAAATCTCGTGGATCGCAATTCAAATCTCGTGGGTCGCAACAAAATTTAATGGATTGCGACCATCATGGGTCGTGACTTTAAATCCCATGGGTCGTGACTACAAACTTAAGGGTTGCGGCCGAATCTCATGGGTCACGACGTAAATCTTGTGGTTTGAGGCAAAATCTTGTAGATTGGGACTCAAATCTCGTGGCTTACGAACAAATCTTGTGGGTCGTGACTTGAAATTTATGGGTCGCGACTAAAATCTCGTGGGTCACGACCAAATCTCATGGGTTGCAACTCAAATATTATAGGTCGAGACTCGATCTCTTGCGTGGCAAAAAATCTCGTGGATTATGAACATATCTCGTGGGTCGTGACTTTAATTCCGGGGGCCGCGACTACAAACTTAAGGGTCGCGGCCAAATCTCGTGGGTCAGCACTCAAATCTTGAGGGTCAGGACCCAAATCTTGAGGGTCAGGACCCAAATCTCATGGCTTAAGACCAAATCTCATGGGTTGCGACTCAAATATTATCGGTTGAGACTCATACTCAGGGGTGGCAAAAATTCTCATGGATTGCAACCATATCTTGTAGCTTGCAATCAAATCTCATGGGTCGCGACTTAGAATTTGTGGGTCGCGACTCAGAATTTGTGGGTCGCGAATCAAATCTTTTGGTTCGCGACTGAAATCTCATGGCCAAATCTGGTGAGCAGTATTATCAGGTGTGTTTCCATCCCTGTCACTGTCACCTCTGCTCTTTCTCCCTTTGGATCTCCTGGTTGATGTTGTTGATCCTGGTCTGCAGCTTCTTGCGCCGCTGCTCAGCAGGAAGGTGGCTGCAGTCTGCCGGGCTGGAACCCTAATGGCAGAACAACAACACCTGCTTACATCAGCTGTCTGTGAACACCAGGGCATTCTGACAGGAAAGATACTGACCAGTTTCAGTGACAGCTGTCCGACCAGGGGGGAACATGAAAGAAAAACATGTTCGAAATGATCCAAAAACATGAATTGTGTGTTTTTGTGTTCTTTGATTTAATGTAACTTTATGTAATGTCATTCCAGCTGATTCTGAATGTTGAAGATTTTGTGTTTACCCCTCTCTTAATGCTGCGGAGACACTGCTTCCTTGTTCTGGAGCCGGAGCTCATGAGGTCATTGAGCCGTTGTGTGATTGGCTCCCTGGAAGCCGGAGTTGGTGACTGGGGGCTGTTGGCCACACCCCCAGGTGAAGGCGATGTAGGAGGTGGAGGTGGAGGCTGGCGAGGGGAGGACAGGAGGGTCAACAGCTGCAAAGAGGACAAGGAAGAAGATGGCAGCATAAGCCAGTTCCAGCGAGTAATGTGTGAACATACACATGTGTGCATGCAGAGTGTGTGTGTGTGTGTGTGTGTGTGGTTTTTAATGTGTGGCAGACAAAAATAACAAAATCAAATCATCATAAAAACTGGAATTTCCTACATGAAATAATAAATATGGAGCCATACTGTAACTTTGTCAGCAGAATCCTCCCAACATCAGTCAGGTGTTGCATACGGACAACTGTCCCAACAAATCTGTATTTGGAGGAAAGACTCCTGCTTGTTTTTTTAAATGCAGATTTCTGTTTTCTTTGAAGTTAAAGGCTCTTCTTCTATTTTTTTACTGACTCTTTTCTGCAAAAAGAAACTTTCCAAACATATTTTATTTGTTCACTTTGGTAGTGTGGGAGTTCCAAATGAGTGATAATGTTTGTGTGTTTAACACTATAAAAAGTTACACCATCACTTTGGACGGGTCATTTTTACCCAGTAATGATAAACTCGATAAAAGTATTTGTCATAAAAATAGATCACAATTTGATGACACATGATAAGTTAGAGTAGTTTAGATTTATTTGGAACTGTGGTATATGTATGAAAATGAAAAAAAAATAGGAAGATCCTAAAAACATGCTTGAAAATCACTGAAAAATTAGGAATTTGAGTAGAAAAAATTTCTAAAAATAATACTGGAGATTTGGCCTCAAGTCCACCCATTCCTGGACATGTGAGACGTTCCCAAGAACCCATAGCACTCAGAAAAGAAGATAATGTCAACATTGCATTGGTGAAAGCACACCCGGCGATAGAGCTCTGGGGTTAAATGGTAACCAAACAGGGAAGCAGGAGGCAGACTCCGCCCACAGCCGAAATGAGAAAATCCTGTCAGAGGGGCGGGGCCTGAGAGCAGGACTTATCATTACTGGAGCTGCAGATCATGACTTCTGAAATGTCGTGGGACTTTCATGGTTTGCAATCACAACATTGAAGCGTAAAATATCTTCCAACTGTAGGGGGCAGCACACTATTGACCATATTTTCAAGAATTAAGCAAGTTTATTTTAATTTGTCATAAGAGGCAGGGTTACACTGCTCAGCACCATAAGCCACGCCCACACAGAGGGATTTTGGAAAAGAAGGCTTCAGATCAACAGGAAAAATGGCTTTTTAAGATATTTAGGATGTGGAAAATGTGGACGTGTTAAAAACTTCACAGTCATAATTAAAACCCAACTGGGAATGTTTAAAGAAAATTTAAAAAATTGTTGTAAGGGGACTTTAAGGTCATAGCACCTGAACCCTTTAACGCTTTAGCTGCAGCAGCTAACATTCTTTCAACAACTGTAAATCCTAAATCTGTAAAGCGCCGTGTAAAGCGGCGCAAAGACACTGATTCACATGAATCTCTTGAATGGTCAGAGTGCTACAGTAAATCACAGAGGTGTCGCTGTCGACATCCCCGCCGCTGAAGGGTTGAGAAAGCAGTAGCTGAATGTGAGACGTTTGATGAGGCCAGGATCCAGCATGCATCAGCACATCTCATGTGGTGGAGAGACTCCAGTACTTTTCCAAAATAAAACATCCTTCAGAATCCTTCAGATTGTGAATAAAGCAGTTATGCTTTCCTTCTGAGCAGCCTGGTGCTGTGTGACCCACGGGCCGGTGCTGTTCCAGTGCCCTGACAGCTGGCGGCCCCTGCTTTAGGGTACCTTGTTTTTTCGTAAGAAAGGCCACAGTTTCCTGCTGTGTCGTCGTCCTTCAGTCCGGTTGTCGAGGTAACTGGATTCAGAGATGCTCCGCCTCATGGAGGTGCTGTAGTCTTCAAACTCTACGTCTCCTGGAGGGTCAAAGCCAGATTTGTACACTTCCACGACCTGACGCGTGTCCTGCACACAGACGAAGCAGACTGTCACAACCTGCGCTGTCTTTGACATGCAAAAGCGCTTCATCAGACAGACAGACAGATATTGTGTCACGTGTGGGGCACTTTTGAGGACACGTCTGCTCCCGTCTTCCCCTGGACAGGCACTCCACCTCCGTGCTGCCAGATTTCCCTTCAGACAAAAGAGCTGCTCCCCTGCCAGCATGTCCCATTAAACGGAGCCCGTTCCATCATGGACGGAGCGTCTCTTAAACATTCAAATGATCAGCTCTGCTCTGAATTTGCTAGATCACAAGAGACAGGGTAGACTCCTGCCTGTGATGCATCCCTCATACGAGCAGATAATCATTGTCAGACTTCACAGTTTCCAGACAAGTGTGCACCAAAATCTGCTTCTCCATGATCGACTTTTTCTATTTTTTAAACACGCAGCTTTGGTCATGTCTCCTTTAAAGTTCTTAACACGACATTTTTGCTTAAATACCTCAGAAATGTGAATGGAGTTTCTCGTCTGAGTCTTTGTCCAACCCTGTAATCTGACTTTCACACAAACGTGCATACAGGTAAAAGGAAGCACACCAGCGTCTGAATGTGGAAGAGTGGAAGTGGAGCTTCACCTTCCGAGGCTGGATGCTTTCTGCAGCATCCACCATGGCATCAAGACAGCGACTGGTGACTGGAAGCACTTTCCTCTCAGCCTCCGCTGACAGGCGCATCGCTTCGCTGATTCTCTCAATCCTCCGCTCCTCCATGTCCTGA
Organism: Oryzias melastigma; assembly: GCF_002922805.2. Taxonomy (NCBI): domain Eukaryota; kingdom Metazoa; phylum Chordata; class Actinopteri; order Beloniformes; family Adrianichthyidae; genus Oryzias; species Oryzias melastigma. The sequence goes on from NC_050518.1 coordinate 31,017,511, forward strand.
ATGCGCTAAAACACACACGACACATTCAGTTAGCAGACGCTGTCAACCATAGAACACTTTTCAGAGCAGTGAAAAAATGTTACTGGGCATTTGTATCCCCCCATGGATCATAGAGAAGATAAAATGGGAAAACTGGATGTAGTCTGGTTTTCCAGATGCTGTAGAGGACAAAAGGTTCAGGTGGTTGAGCAGGTTAGTCAATGATCGAAGGGTCAGCAGTTTGAGCCCCGCTCCCCCCACTCAACCATTGGTGTATCCTTGAACAAGTCAAATCCCCTCCCTGACTCAAGTGTGGTTCCACTGGTGTGAAGGCGTGTGATGGTCAGATGTGATGGTCAGTGGGCGCGTACCGGCAGCCACGCCTCTGTCAGTCGGCCCTAGGTCAGCTGTGACTACATCAGTAGATCCCCATCACCAAGAGCAACAGAGACAACTGTTTAAACTGAGCAGTCCGGTACGGTCTGGTCCGGTTCGATCCAGTGTTTTGAGCGTTGTAAAATGAACCCATTAAACAGTTCCGACCCGTGCCTCTAGGGGCCCCCCATCAGCTGTAGGTCCATTGAAAAAGGAAACGAGACGCTTGTGGCGGAGCCATTGTAGCCACCCGCTGATTGGCACAAAGTGACGACGACATTAGAAAGCCTCAATATAGCGGCCATTTAAGCTAATGTCTGTAAACATTCAGGTTTTTACGTTTTCCTGTGTACTCTTTTAGTCATGAGTCTATATTGAAAATGCCTGCAAAACAACAGCAAGGCCTGGTCTGCTGTGGAACTGCAATCGTTCCTCGCCATCCACTATTATTATTACAATAGGGGATTAGGAAATATATTTTCTGTGAAGTAAAGCTGGTCAATAATGATGACCCTCAAGTATCTAGTGGGGTGTGGGATGACACAGACCAACACCAGGTTGATGGTGAAGTGCATAAAAGGGCTGAGGGAAGATCCTCCTCTAAAGGATGAAGATGTTTTCCTCTCATCCGACCAGAAATGACAATGGTTTTACAGTATCATTTGATGAAAGAGACAGGACGGTCATTGTTACTTCAGCTCTGAAGTAGTAAAAAAGACCATGAGATGGAGGAACGGAGCTCAGAGTCATGGTACAGCATGAAAGAGGACGGGGCCTAGGACATGTGGAGACTTCCTTCAGCAATTAAAGTAAATTGGGTCGCCATTTTCAGCAAATAGCTTTAGCATCATTAGCGACTACTTTCTGCTATCACTGTGAGATTGAGAGCTCCAGTGTTTATGTTTAATTTACTTTAACTTTTCAACCGTTAACATGATAATTCCTCTTCACAATCTGCTGGAATTATCATGTTAACGGTTGAAGTTATAGTTCACTTTCATCTTATCCCTTTGGGGTCTCCACAGCGTAACAGCACCCACTGTTTCACATCAGTGATTTGTTAGAGTTTTTACACCGGATGCCCTTCCTGACACAACCCTGTACTTGAGGGGCACAGGGACCCAGTTAGGCAGCAGAGTCAAGGGTCTTGTCTAAGGACCCAATCTGGGTGGTGATCAGTGGACAACCCTGGGAATCGAACCCAAGGCTCCTGCGTGTCAGCCCTTCACCTAGCCCACTGAGCCACCCAGCCACTGACAGTGGAAGTTACAGTATGTTATAGATTTTGTGTTTTGGTATTAAAGGGTTAAATGCATCATGTGTTTTTAGTTTGACTTGGTTAACATATGTTAAAAAGGTTTAAAATGACCGTATAGGAACTTCTTTAACATAGTGAAGAGTTACCTGGTATATAACTGGTACCAGTGTGTGGTAGTGCTGGTGCTGGTCCTGGTTGAACTGGTTCAGACTGGTCACGTAGTCTTTCCTGGACTCCTCAGCAGCTTGATGTTTCTGCTGGGCTGTTTGGCGAGCCTGAGAGCAGAGATGGAGCCGTCAGCTGCAGCTTTCCTCTGATGAGACGATGGGGATTCCTGAGTGAGCTTACCTTCAGGGAGCAGCGCTGAAACACAGAGACGGGGGCGGATTAACGCCGGGAAGCAGAGTTAACAATACAAAGAGGACGGATGTGTGTCTATCAGCTGATGCCTCAGACCTTTTGTGTGAGGCGCTCACCTTCTCGCCGTCCGTCTTGTTGTCCAGGTCGATTCTGTCTGAGACCAGCTGAGCTCTCTCCGCCTCTTTGCAGTCACGTTCAAAGCGGCGTTTACTCTGAGCATCAAGACAAAGACAACAGCATCGTTAAGGTGAGTTTATCCCTGGGGGAGTCACCTGTGGGCCTGAGGACAGGTGAATGCTTACAGACTCCAGCTGTTTCCAGGAGCTCTCGATGTGCTGCTGAGCACGTCGACCATCTTGGAAATGCTGCAAAACAAATAGGAAATGGTCCCATGAGTGACCTCATCCTCAGCGTTCGTGTGATCATAGCTGCTGGTTCTTTCATTCTTAAGAACTACAGTGGATCTCAGCCCCTAAAACGGGAGCATGGCTCATTATATCCCAGTTCATCTTTCAGTCTCAGACTTTTTCTGAGCAGTTTTGCAGAGTTTTTCTCTCTCTACAGCACACTGTTCTGTCCTGATTGGATGTTCATCTTTTCAATCAATGTCTACCAATGTCCAGTGTTACAAAAATCTGTTTTCTTTCTAAAATATTGTATTTATTTTCCTATTAAGGTTTAAACTTTGAGAGTTTTAAGAAGAAAGGAAGTGTAGAAAGTGCGTTGTGATCACATCTGTGATCCTGCTTCACAGATGTCACTACAGCAGAATATTCATGGAACCTATTCCCCACATTCAATGAGTGAACACTGTAGTCTTTTAAAAGTTGGAATGAAAAACCAGATAAATAAAAAATTATTTTTCTTTAAAGTCCTCCTCTGATGAAGATCCTGTTTTTGAGTTTGTAACATGTCTGTGTTTCATTTTTCTTCTGAAAG
>NC_050518.1:31020550-31040595 GCF_002922805.2 Oryzias melastigma
TCCACGATCTGGGACATCTTTAGGCAGCCCAGAGGGGAACCTGAACGAGACGAGACGTTCCTCACACCGGATCCCTAAAGATCTGAGTCAAACCGTCCACGGAAATGTGAACGGCGGCTCATTTGACCGCACTTGGAAAGGATTGTAAATCAATGAAAGAGCATTTTGATGTTAGCTTTGATTATTTTATCAAGAACTCTGAGAAACCAATGATTGAATGTATTGATCACAGTCAATAAACATTGGAGAATTAGCTAAAAGAGTCTTTGGTGAACTGGAAGGAGAAAGAATCAGGATTTTGGAGGAAGTTCTGTCCATGAAGATCTTCACTTCCTCGTCCAGCTGACATCCGGATCAGAACCATACGGCTGGACATTACCCAGATTGATGGATGTTTTTATGTAGCAGAGGTGAAGATTTATGCTAGCGGGACACAAAGCTATCATAATCAGATAGGGAGGGTCAGGGGCGGAGCTCCACGCCCCGTCAGAGGAGATTTTGGAAACTTCAGATCAACATGACATTTTTAAGACATTTAGGTTGTGGGATTTTGGTTAAAAACTTAATAATTATAATTAAAACACTACAGAGAATGTTTTTTATTTAAAAAATTGTCATAGGGGACTTTAAATATTCCATTTTAATATTTGTTTTGTACTAACATCCAAAAATCCTCCAGAAGAGGATTCCTGATTTTCCTTCATGAAGCTCTTTAGTTGGTTTCCTGTCTGGAGACACTGAGAGGCCTTAACCCTGATGACACCAGCCTAATAAAACGACTTCAACTTGTAACAAGTATCCGAGTACTTGGATAATCCCGACCTGTTCCTGAAAAAAGGAGTACAAATATGACAACAGCTGAGATTGTTGAATTACAATTGTTATAAATATAGTACCGTAGAAGATAGTTTAAAAACACATTTCAGCCAATGTAATTATTGCTCTAAAATGCAGACTGATGTTGAATTTTAGGTATAAACTAAACAAAGTGAATCACTACTGTTGCCATAAATAAACCCATTTTCAAAGTAAAGTGCTGGTAAAGGTTGTTTTTTTCAAAACAAAACTTTTTTGTGTTTTCGTAGATAAAGCAAAATGAGACTTGAAATAAGTTCCGAAACTTAAAATGTAGTCGACAATTGGAATGAAACAACTGTAATAAATATGAAACTAAGAAGATAATGAATATCTGGTGACTGCTAGAATGGTGGAGAGGCCATACGGAACACATCTACCAAACGTTCACCTGAATCACATGTCAAAGTCGAGGCCCGGGGGCCGAATCCGGCCCTTCAGATCATTTATATTATTATTAACGACCCGATGTTATCTTGTAACATCAAATTCTGACAGTATATATTTTTTATGGGAGCAAAATACGGAAAATTAAGGTTTATTTATTCTGGAATAATATTTCTGCATTTTTATGATTCATATTTATGTTTAAAAAAGATATGTTATAAGTTTTAACATTTTTCTTTTTGTATGTAATCATTAAATGTCTGTCCTGTTCGGCCCGTGACCTCCTGTGCTTTGGATTCTGACGCCCTGTGTGATGGAGTTGGACACCCCTGATCTACAGTGTGGAAGTTTCTTGGTTTTTCCACTGAAGATGAAAAAAGTCAGTGAGTGAAACCTGCCTGTTGGAAACACTGTTGTCAGTTTAAACGAGTGTTTTCTAAATGTTACATTTCTATTTTGGCTCATTTATTTGATTTACTGATTTATTTCAAACAAGAAAAAAAATGTTTAGTTTCCTGCTGAAGTTAACCAGGAAGTTGACAGGACGCGTGACGTTGTTTATTAGATAAACACAATTTCTTCCATTCTAAATATCTAAAAACAATTCAAACTTTCATTAGTAAGACTCATGGTTTGATCTGAGAATTGTCGATCTTATTTCATGATCGGGATCCTAACCTCTCGATTTTATGAGCTCACCGTCTTCAAAAAGCTGTGAACTCAAGTGTTTGGCATCAGTGGCGTGATCCTCACTCACCGTCTTCCTCTCTGCCTTTAACTCCTGGGTGTATCGCATCAGCTCACACACGATCTGCGAGCTCAGGTTTTCCGCCAGCTCCTCTCTCTGAACGGATATCTCGCTCAGCTGCTGGAGAGTCGCCGCAAAACCCAAACACCAGGTGTACCTGCACAGCCCAGGGGAACGCGCTCGTGAGGAGGGGACAGGAATTCGTCCTCATCATTCTTCCCGCTCCACCACACATTATGATCACACTGAATCGTTTAATGCTATGTATTAATCTATAGTAGAGTTATATGAGAGTTCTGACGCCACAATAAGTTATACTTGTGTTCTGCTTAGTGACCAACAGAGAGCCAGAAGCTTCCATGTGACCTCTGACGGTGGCGCTCTGACCTGCTCTCGTCCTCCCTGCTCCTCTTTGGGTGGTACTTCTTGGACAGACTCCTGCAAACACACACATGGGGGGTGGGGGGGGTATTAGAAACCAAATGACTCAAGAACAGGAAGATCAGAGGACAATCTCCTTCTGAAGGTAAGTGCAGGTTCAGGCCCCTTAAGGTGACACTCCCTGAAGATGGTCGTGTGCCGAACGCTTGACACCAGCCGCTCCACCCTTCAGGATGCAGAGCCAGAGTTACACGATCTAAAACATGACGGGTGATGAGCTGAGGGAGCGAAAGACCCAGTGATCTCCAGATGTTTATTAGAAAAAAGTCATTCTTGTGATAAAGCTGCTGTTAGTTGCAAACGAAGGGGGAAGTGTCTGATTCCCAAACTCCTGACTTTGATTTACCGGTAAATAATAAAAAGAGATTCAAGATTTTTTTCTGGAAACCTCCATAAAATATGGAAATGAAGAAGGGCTGTCCTAGAGAAAAAAACAAAAAGAGGTTCTGTTTTTTTCTTGTGAGTTCAAACAGAATTGAGTTTGAACACAGCAGCCAATATTCTGTCCAGACCTGGATGAAAGCGTGTCTGTGGGGAGGGGTGAGGAGAAAACCTCCCTGTTGAAGGTGGGGGGTCCGAGGAAACGGCTGCTTTTCCCTACGTGACGGAGGTCTTCCATTATTGACCTGAAACAAACGGACTATTTGGATCAGAGAAAACGTCTCTGCCTCCATGAATCCTCTCTGACCAGCAGAGGGCGCTAGAGCACATTCATAAGTGAAATACCATAATGTTCATGAATATTTGACCAGAACTGTGAAAAGATCTGACAGTCCCAAAACATGTGAAAATGATTAGCAGCCCCTCGCCACATCTCAATATTTCTTTTGGGGAGGGTTAATAAAGAACTTAATATTACATTTCCAGCAAAATTCACACCAAATGTTGGATCTAGTTGTATACAACTAGATCCAACAAGATGCTCTGTAAATTTACAGAGCATCTTTGTTTCTGCTTTTCCTTTAGACTTTGAAACCGTGTTTCTGTGCAACATACCAACAGACACACTGGAATTGAAGGACTAGAAACTTCTTTATATTTTATTGGCAGCGATTAAAAAAGCTTTAATATGGAAATGGCTCAACCCTGAAACACCGACAGTTGAAGATTGGATAAATACTGTGCAGGAGATCTACAGAATGGAGAAGCTGTCTCTTTCCGTTAAACTGCAGATGGACACATATACAGAATTTGGACTAAGGGGATCACATTTGTGAAGCCTGTTGATTGTTATAGTTTCTAAAGGGGAAAGGAAAATAACTTCTTTTTGTATGTACACCAGACTATAGAAATATGTGAAGGATACAGATTTAAGTGTGAACAACACACGAGTTACAAGAACTGCATTTTATCATCTGAGGAACATGGCCGAGTTAGAGCCTTTCTCTCCAGAGCCAGTGCTGAAATCTTAATTCATGCTTTTATAACATCAAGAATTGATAACTGCTATGCGCTCCTCTCTGGTGTAAAGAAAACCACACTTAACCGTGTGCAGCGTGTCCAAAACTCAGCTGCACGCCTCTTAACAAGAACCAGGAAGTGTTCAGTCGTGATTCATTACACCGATCCTGAAATCTCTGCACTGGCTCCCTGTCAGCTATAGGATTGATTTTAAGATTCTTTTAATTGTTTATAAGAGTGTAAGTGGTCTTAGTCCTTCTTTTATATCAGATTTACTTTTAGCCTATGACCCTCCTCGAGCTCTCAGGTCGTCTAAGGTCCCTAGAGTCAGGACAAAAATCCTCTTTTAGATATTATGGGCCTCGTCTGTGGAACAGCCTGCCTGAGGACGTGAGGGCTTCATCCACGGCTGAGGTTTTTCTAAAGAATCTGAAGACACATTTATTTAATTCAGCTTTTATGTAGATTGTATTTGGGATTTAGGATTTTACGCATATATTTTATTATATCTTACCATGTATTTATTTGTTCTATGCCAGTTACTCAAATTTTAATTTTTTTGTATTAACTTATTCTATTTTATAATATTACATTATAGCTGTTTTTATACTATTTTATCAACTTATTTAAATTTGTGCGGGGGATGAGCGGGACGTCCTCATGTTGCCTAGATGCTGATCCTCCAGCCAATAGGAGGACAGGGTGGGCAGCGCCTTCAGGTTACTCCTCCGTGATCTGCTGGCTTTTCTATTTTATCTGTTTGTTTCTGTTTTCATTATTATGAGGGGCTTATCTTATTATATTATTGCATGTGTGGGGTATAGTTTTTCTTGTATTTGTTTTAAGTACAGCACTTTGAGCCGTTTCTTTACAGGGAAGGTGCTATTTAAATAAAATTAATTTGAATTTGAATTTAAGTGACCTAGCTACCCTTTTATGCACACACCCAGATTTATTTTTTTATTTTTATCTGTCATTGTTGTTATTTAAAATAAAATAAAAAACACAATTACGATGATAAAGCATTACAATGACATCTGTATGTCTACCAATTCCTCTCTATCTAAATGCTTTATCAATATAACTTGAATTAAGAAAAGAACACAGAGTGCAGGTGCTCCCCCAGCCTGCACAGGTAGGACCTCACCTGATCTGTTTGGCGTAGCTCAGCTCGATGTCAGCTCGCTCTTTCACAAACTTGGTGTATCGCTCCAGGAAGTCGATTCCCCAGCTGGTGTGTTTCTCCAGGTTATCAAACTGATCCTGAAAGCAGAACAAAACCTGCAGTCACACACAGAGAATCTGAAACCCACTTTGTTTCTTTTTATTTTCATATTTTCTTAAAGTAGCTTGAAAATGTGTTTTGAACAGCCTTGACTGAGAACAACACAGGCTGTAGGAGGGGTCAGCAACCTGCAGCTCTAGAGCCATATGTGGCTCTTACCTCCCCATTGTAGCTCTCTGGTTGGAGAAAGATCAAATGTTTGAACGTTTAAAAAGTAACATGCGTTTCAGTCACACAAGTCAAACTTTATTTGACTCATTCATAAACAGATGAAGTGCAGTGCATATCGCTCCAATAATAATCCATCCTGCTTCTAAGTTTATCTTCTAAAACATTTGGACACATTTTTGAGTGACATGCACCACAGTAAATCAACTGGAGGTCAGTGAGTGCAGTCAGAGTTTGAGATCATTCAATAATAAAACAGGATTTCTATTTTTGAAAACAGTTTAAGCATTTTAGGTAAGCCAAAACATCTGGCAAGGGTCACTTATAATGATCTCTGATTGAATTTTAGCTATTTAAATTTACACATTTCTGGGTGAGCTTCATCAAAAACAGTATAATAAACTTTTTCTATTTTTATTTTTAAATATCACTGCTGACATTACACTCCCTACTATTACATTTTCTGCATTGAGATCATCCTGCATGGGATAAGATGTCTTTTATTTTGAAAGGAAGTCATGTGATCTTCTGTCAAGTTATAAACTACCTCTTATAAAAAAGCTATTTTCTCTTTATGCTTTTGTTTTATTTATGACTGTGAATAAATAACCATAATAATAGCAGTAATGCAAATCGGTGTCTTATATTTCTAAAGGGTGAAGTCAGACGTTGTGGCTCCTACTGGGTTGAAGTTGGTTAGAAATGGACCTGAATGGTTCTTTAAGTGTTAAAGGTTGCAGACTTATGTCCTATAGAAACAGCTTTCTCTGCATCAGGAGTTTTACTGACGAAAAATCTCTCCAAACGCCAAAACACAGAAGAGAGATCGTAAAGAAAGTGAGGTTCTCTGTCAACCACTAGATTCATAATCCTATGTCCATGCTCAGAGAATCACAATTTCAAATTGTCAAACCCCCAAAGTCTGTTTAATTCCAGCGTAGCCGGTGATGCTTAAACACAAAACCGGCGAGAAGATTGTGAAGAGAAAAGCGTCTTTTCTCTTCACAATCTACTGGAATTATCACGTTAACGGTTGAAAAGTGACAGTAAATCGAAGAACTTCCTCGCCCAGTTTGACACTTTTTCTCTTTGTCGGGCTCTTCAGTTTGAAATAAACAAGAGTCAAAAGCCGATATTTTCAGGATGTTTTAGCCTTTTAAAACATTTTGGTTAAAAAGATGCAGTTTTGTTCTTGTCGTGAGCTAATGTTTCATTTGAAAGACTCCATTTTGAGGAGCTCAAAAACAAACTGGATGTTTTCCCAAAGAGCTCGAACTCTAATGATCCTAACCTAAGTTTTGTTTTTTTTTCTTTTTAAGTTTTTTTAGGTTAATTTGGAATTTAGATAATATTTTAGCTGGCCATCATTTTCAGCTATCATCTCCAGCATTTAGCTATCAGCTTCTGCGTTTTTATCCATCAATATCAGCATCTTCAGCATCAAATTCAGCTTCCATCATTCACACTAGCATTATCACAGGTAATGCTATATTTCTAGTTCATAATTATGTTTACAAGTTACAGTTTTAACGTTTTAAAATGCAGTTTTACAGTGTTAAATAAATGTTTATCCTGTTCGGCCCGCGACCTAAGGTGAGTTTTGGATTTTGGCCCCTTGTGTGATTGAGTTTGACACTCCTGATTTAATAGGTGTATTTTTAACTTATATGTAATGTGATCATAAATCACTGTTGTGTATTTTCTATATCTGACCATTCTCCTATAGCTTTCTTTGAACTTTTGGTGATAAATGTCTTGTTTTATTTTCTTCTGTAGTTTCTTCTTTTGGTTTTACTCTCTCCGTGAGCGTCGGGACGGGTGAAGGCCTCCAGGTGAAACAAGCACCCGAGGAAGGGGCTGGAGATGCTGGGCGTGAGGTGTGACGTGAGGCCCGGCCGCGGTTCTGCAGAGGACGGCCACACTGACTCCTGTTCTCCACGTTCGGAGCTAAAACCGCGCGCAAGTTGAATGTGGGCGTGGCCGTCGTTTTCATGCACGAGCGTGAAGTTCACCTGTACCTGCGTTATCCCAGCGGAACGAAAAAGCCTCAAACCTGCATCCTCCATGATGCTGCAGCGCGCTGACGTCACCCGCCGTGTTGCTATGGCAGAGCAGACAGAAGCACGAGGGCCTCACCCGCACACAATGATGGACCGCCCAGTTTACGAGCGGGCCGCGGGTGGACCGTGCCGGTACCGGGAGAGCGGGTTCGGCGGAGAAGCGTTCACGTACCCACAGCTCGGCTCCCCAGTTGCAGCTCATGGTTCCGGTCCGCTCCTCGCGCTCCTCGCTGAACTGATCACGCCAGGCTGCAGCTGCTGCTGGGCGCGCGCATCCTCTCCAGCCCCGGCCGCTCTGTCCGTCCCTCCGCCGTCCGTCTGTCTGTCTGTCTCACGCTCCACCTGTCTGCGGGAGCAGCAGGAGAGCCGGGAGCGCGAAGCGCGTCTCCTTTAAGGACGTCAGAGATGCTGAGATACGCGCACGTGCGCATATGCATAAAGATGTATTTATGGCTCCAGGATGCGCGTGAGTACGAATGTATACATATGAGCGAACGACACGCATGCGCAGTCGCAACAGCCTTTCGTGCAACATGCAGGAGAAAGAGCTTAGATAGTGACGTCATGATGCGCGCGCATCATTGTCATGTAAAATACTCGTCTGTTAGATTTAGATGATAGTGATGGAGGAGTTGGTTCTGATGGAACTCCGCCGTTCAGTTATCAGATCCTCGGGTTTGTTTGATCCTTTCGGCGGTTCCGCTGCTGAATCTCACTGCAGTTTGGTTCAGTGGATCAGGATCATCCAGCAGAACTACCATCAGTCACATTATAATAAATATAAATAATAAAGACTGTTTTCCAGAAGCAACTGGTGGACTTGGTGAAGTAAGCCACGACATCTTCTCTGCAGAGGCGGACTATGGACCATGGTTAGATAAAGGTTGGCGACTGCCTGACACACTCAGCCCCAACGCCGAGCTGAACACTTAACATAAAATCAATTCTACGTCTATCATTATCCTATGTGTCATTACACACTTAAATCAGTGAAGTGGCATTAACCTGCTCAAGTTTTCCGTCCCTCGTGGTAATTTCATGAGAATAAAGTTGTAAATTTATAGAGAAGAGGTAATTTCACAAGTAAAAAGTCCCCCTACAACAATTTATTTTCTTTAAATGTTCCCATGGGGTTTTAATCAGGACTGTGAAGTTTTTAACGAAAATTCCACATCCTAAATGTCTTAAAAAGCTAATTTGAAGCCTTTTTTTTTTTAATTCCTCTGTGTGGGCGTGGCGTATGGTGTTGAGCACTGTAACCCCGCCCCTTAACCCCCCAGACATCCTAGCGAGACACAGACTTTGATAAGCCCATTAAGAAATAAAAATAAAATAAACATGATCATTTAGGCTGCATTGCAGCAGCAGCTCTAGCTGGAGCTCAGAACTGATTTCATGCTGATTGATGAATTCACTCGAACTACAAATCTAATCAAATGCCAGAATACAGAAAGGGTCTCATTGAGCGTCGTTTTCTAAATGTGTGCAGCAGTGGTGACGGTTTTAGATCCAGACGAAGGGTTACGTTCAGAACGGTTCCGGTGTCTGGTTAAACCACCCGGTGGATCCTGAGCAGAGCTGCTATTAAACAAAGCAGCGCTGCTGCTGCTGCAGGTTGAATCACATGTGAACAGCATATTTGTGACAGCTACAGGTATTTTACTTTCAGTTTCTTTTTATTTTATTTTATTTTTTTTCTTAACTTGTCCTGTCCAACAGCTGAGCCAACAGATGTGGGCTGAGAGCTTCTTGTGTTGGGCAGATTTTACTGTCACAACAGGGATTTATTGAGTATAAACCCCTGTTGTATTTAATGCTAAACTTTATTTATATTGATTATGTTTTATTTGTTGTTTGTTTTGTTGGACCAGATGGAAAAGAAGAGGGGGGGGGGGGGTTAAAAGCGGGGGGGTTTAGAGAGAAGAAGATGGCAACAGAGGGAAACAACATCATAAAACATCCAGGTCTAAATAGTAAACTAGAATGGGCGGGGCCTGTCTACACACACACTCGACTTCAAATTATAAAAGCAGTGGCCTAAAATTGAACCTTGGGAACTCCACAATTGATTTTAAAGACCTTTGAAGAGCGTGTATCCATGCTTACAAAAAATCTTCGATCTGTGAGATAGGAATAAAACCACTTCAGAACAGTACCAGAGATGCCCAAACCTCTCAGCCTACTAGGTAAAATACTGTGATCTACTGTATCAGATCTTGCGGTCAGATCCAGCAGCACCAGGACTGAGAGTTTGAGAAGGGATCAAGTTTTAGAGTAATTATTAGAAAAGCTAAAAAATCGAGGGCCCTCTGGCAACACGCAAGATGTCGCCAGAATCAATCGGTAGCCAGGAGCGGAAATTTCCTAAACTTAAGGAAGGCTTTCAAAATGATATTGTAAAACCTTTTCAGAACTATCAGCATTTAAACTTTTAAATGTGAGACTGCTGTCCTGCAGTTTAGGGTGAAAGACAGGCTTCAAATGGGGCAGAGAACGTTCATCGATTTATTTATTTCAAGTCAATATTAACAAGTTTTCACATTTGTAGAACTACACCCTAAAAGTTGTTGCTGTTTTTCTCCATAAATCAGCTGATCACAGCTGACGAAATGCTGTTTTATTTTCTTTGTGGCATAGAGAAAAAAAGGGTCGACAAAAGAGAGAAGAAACAGGAAAAAAGATTGAAAGCTTAAAACGATGTTTTGTTTTTTTGCGGTCAACTCTGGCAGGGGGAGGGACTTCCAGTTATTCATTTTCAGGTGCCATAATTTTCCTCTGTAGCCAGATTCTCTTAGAATTAGTGCTTTGAAGAAGAAACGTGTTGAGATCTTCCAGATTCAACATGATCCAAACTCCTCGTAAACACCAAGAATTGAGGTGAACTTTTGCTCTGCACTAAATTCTTATTTTCTGATCCATTTTACAAACACATTGTTTCAAGATTTCCTGGATCGTTTCCTTATACTCTGTCTGTCAAAGTGTATCTGAGATGAACAATAGTGCTGCCACAAACGATTATTTTAACAGTCAACTCATCGGATCATGTGGAAACTGGATGTAAACACACATCTTAACCATCGGTAGCTTCAAGCTTGAAGTGTTTAAGCTACATGCTAACTAAAGATAAAGACAATTAAGATGATAGTTTATGAAACCTTTAAGAAATCATATGGCTTGTGGTGAACATGAGTATTTAGTCAATAGCAAAGTTCATCTCAATACTTTGCTATAGAGCAGTGGTGTCAGACTCAATCACACAGGGGCCCAAAATCCAAAACACACAGTAGGTCACGGGCCGAACACATTAAACATTTATTAAACACATAAAAAAACTAAATTGTGAGAACTTTTAAACTATGACGACATAACTTTTTCTAACATAAAAATGAATAAAATCAGACAGGAAAATTATTCCAGTAAAGCAACTTAACTGAAATAACTAATATTGAAATAACTTTTATTTTTTGCTCTCCATAATTATGTATTTTGTCAAAATTATAAAAGTTAGAACTAAAGTAAATGTTGAAAGAAATCTTCAAATTTCTTTACTTGTTTGTCAATTTATTTAAAAAAAAGTATAAATATCCCTAAAGATTTTGCTATAAAATCTATCCTGACACATACAAGATAACGTTGGGCCATTAAAAGGACTAACATGAAATGATCTGGAGGGCCGGATAGAATTACCCTGTGGGCATCACACATTGTTGCTGCTGTTTTCTTCCATGCAGATCTTTTCCAGAGCAGAGATGTTTTGGGATTGTTCCTGGAAAACATGGACTTTCAACTCTCTCCAGGTTCTCAATGTGATGGATGTCCAGAGACTGGCTGGACCCGTTCAGAACCTTGAAATGCTTTTCACAATGTGTTTAGGATAATCGTCCTGTTGGGAAAACATGCTGTAGAAAGGAGAAAAGCAGCGAGTAAAGACACAATCTGCTGGAATGATTGTGTTGATTGTGTTAACGGTTGAAAAGTTACAGGAAATTAAAAAACAGAAACACTGGAGCTCTGGTGTTAAAGGGAAAAGCATAGAACAAAAACCTACAATAATCCGGTTGTGTAGGTGAGCACACCTTTATCTTAATCCGTGAAGCCTGTCTCGTGTTGACTTTGATGCTTTGGGTCATTGTCCCGCTGAGAGAGGAAGTCCCTTTTTCTAACAGAATCCTGGAGGTTTTGTGCCAACACTGGCTGGTATGTGGAGCTGGTCACGATTCCCTACATCCGATTGAAGAAAACCACCACCCAAAAGCATGGTGCTGCCGCCACCATGCTTGACTGGAGGTATGGTGTTAATTTGGTGATGTTCTGTCAGTGTTGCGTTTCTGCCAAAGATACCCTTTGTAATAATGTCCAGAGGTTCAGTCTTGGTTTTATCAGACCACAGCAGATTTTTCCACATGACAGATATTTGCAGATTCAAGCTGGCTTTGGATGTTTCTCTTCGTGAGCTAAGGGGTCCGTCTTGCCACCCTGCCCCATAGTCCAGGGAGGTTGTTGTCACATACTCACAGCCTCTTGGCAGCCTCCCTGACTAGCTTTCTGGAGTCTTTTCATCAATTTTGGGACATCCTGTTCTTGGTAACGTCACTATTGTACCGTTTTTTTCCCATTTGATGACGATGGCCTTCCGTGTTCCATGGTATCTCTACTTCCTTTGACATTCTTGTGTAGCCTTTGGCTGACTGTTCTCTTTGAATGATGAGGTTCCTCTGAAGCTTTTGAAGTTGGAAAATGTGGCAGCAAGAATGTCAGGAAAACAGAGCGGATCTTCTGAACTTTATTTGGGGGTGATCAAAGCAACCTGAATTAGTGACAGGTGTGTGCTGAGTCATGTTTAACATGAGCTTAAATTTGAAAACTGAAAACAAACCAACAAAAAATTAGGTTAGCCAAAACTTTTAGAATATAGCTGAAATATTAGCTAAACTCCAAAACAGCCTAAAAAAAATCTTAGTAAATACCAAAATAGTCCAAAAAGCTAACAGAATAATAATTTTTAAAACTTTAAAACTGTGACTTTTTAACATAATTATGAATAATAAAAAGGCAGGAATATTATTCCAGAATAAATCAATTTAAACCCTAAATAACTTTCAATATTTTACTCTCCATAAAAATGTTTTGTCAAAATTATACAAGTTAGAAAGAAGCCCAAGATAACATCGGGTCATTAATAACAATAAAATACAATGACCTGGAGGGCCGTGTCTAGAGTGTTCAATAAATGTTTATCTCGTTCATCCCGTGTGTTCTGGATTTTGGCCCCTTGTTTGATTGAGTTTGACACTCCTGTTATACATCTCTAAATCTTTACAAGCGAGCCTTTTGTTAGAGGCGGAGCATCTATTTGTGACAGAGGCGGAGCTTTCTTTTAGTGATGTAGCAGAGGCTGTTTCTGTTTCTCACTTTTCGGGCATAACTCAGCTGAGTTCTGTTTAGTTCTACTGTAGAAAACCAGATCAACCAGAACCCAGAAGGATCATCTCAGTACCAGCAGCTTCATGTGATTGACAGAGACTCAAGCTTTTCTGTCTATCAGTGACAAAATGAGTGTTTGAAAGTGTCTGCTTTTTGTCTGGATCCACAGCTGCACCGAAAAATGTTGCTGCTCGTATCTTACAGACCACATACTTTTTATTTTGAGGAATTCGTCTGTCATTCCATTAAAAAATATTCCACAAATGTAACGTCCTGGTTTGTCTCACAGGTGAGGTGCATCTATGGGGATTAGACCTCTCTCATCCTGTTAGTCATCAACTGTGCAAGTTGTCCCACCTAAGTACTTTTGAGCACCACTATTTAATCAAGGCCTTACGTAATTACGCCTCTTTGCAAAATGTTAATGCAAGCTTTTTGTAAAAAGAACCTCATAACTACAGACATTCATGTATATGAATGGAGTAAGTCTGACATGTAAGTCAATGATTTGCTGCTTCTTTTTTCCTCCTTCCTCGAGCAGCCTGAGACAGACCGTCTGTTGGAGTTTATTTAGAGGAATCCTGAAATCATGACTTTAACAAAACTATCCAAGCATCTTTCTACGGAGCTGATCTGTTATAGAGAATGCACAAGTATACAACAGACTCCAAATGTATTATTCCTTTATACAAACCAAAGCAAAATACAAAAACTATACACAGGAAGTGTTCCTTTACATCCGACAGGTGTCATGAAATGCCTCCAGGGTCCTAAAGTCCCTCCATGTTGGGGGGAGTCCGTCCTGGAGGAAGTGACCACATCGCTGACAGGAGGCCTGGAAGAGTTTGCTGTAGCTGCGTAGCCAGGTCTGCAGGTGGCACAGACACAGGGAAGCAGTTCAGGATGATGCTCACACACTGTCTACAGCAGGGCTGTCCAAATCCAGGCCTCGAGGGCCGGTGTCCTTCAAGTTTTCCAATAAATTTGCCTTTGAAGCTCCTTATTGGTTAAACACACCTGATCCAGGTAATCAACGGCAGCTATAGACAGGACTTCTGGAAAACCAAAGCCTGGATTTGGACACTCCTGATCTAAAGTCTCAGGGTTACATCGACCTTTGAACGGCGGTTTGAAAGTGAACCTCAATCTTTGACAAAGTACAAGTACTGAAGTGGTTTGGCTTCTCGTCCAATGTTACACTGTAGAAATGAGTCAGACATGACTGCAGTGCTGGAGAGGTGCTGCCAGCTGGTTATAGTGTAAACGGAGCTCAGGACTGGAGGGAAACAGACAGTGAAGTGCAGCTCTGTTCAAAGTTCAGCTACATTTTTAAAGGTGAACTGCATTTTTCCACATAAAATGTTCAAAAAGAATATGGGTTTTAAATATGGAGAAATGCATGAGGCAATATTAATCCACAACAGAAGATAAACGACAAATGTTTGTTTTACTCTCATCCATCACAGAAGCTCATTTCAGAGGAGCTGCTGCTGACAAGCAGCAAATAAAGTTCAATGGCATCCACTCTAGAACTCTCATAATGGGAGGAGTCAGAGAGGCAGTCTTTCAGAAATAAATTAAAAGATTGTGAAATTCATTGAACTGCAAAGATTTAAGGTATCTAAACATCTACGGTGCAGAATAACATCAAAGGGATCAGGAAAAAAACAGAAATCCCTGTGAGTGTGGGAAGAGGTTAGCTTGATAGCTGCAGCCTCCCGTCCCTCATCACTCATCAACATTTAAAGTCTCCCTCTGATGGAAATACTGTTTTTAGAGTAACACGTCTGTGTTTCATTTATCTTCTGAAAGAGAACCAATATAAATAGAAATCATTTATTTTTTTTTATTTCCGAGTATTTCTCCTTTTAAATCAGTCAAACTGTCTTGGACAGACTCTGTTTGAATGAATGATCTTCTTTCCATCAACAGCTCTGCTGCACATGCACTAAACCCTCATCTGTTCCTAGTGTCTAGTTCAGGTTCTGGAGAAGAGAAGATGGTATCTTCACATTGACTGCAGTCAAATGAGCCGCCGTTCACATTTCTGTGGTCAAATCAGCATCACTGGATTTTTGGTGTGAGTTTCATCCAATACTTACGGTAGCAGGACTGAGAACGCTGGAAAATCTCCACCAGACTCCACGGAGCTTCTTGATGTGACCACGGAAATGTGAACGGCGGCTCATTTGACCGCAGTTGGAAAGGATTGTAAATCAATGAAAGAGCATTTTGATGTTAGCTTTGATTATTTTATCAAGAACTCTGAGAAACCAATGATTGAATGTATTGATCACAGTCAATAAACATTGGAGAATTAGCTAAAAGAGTCTTTGGTGAACTGGAAGGAGAAAGAATCAGGATTTCGGAGGAAGTTCTGTCCATGAAGATCTTCCTCGTCCAGCTGACATCCGGATCAGAACCATACGGCTGGACATTACCCAGATTGATGGATGTTTTTATGTAGCAGAGGGAAGATTTATGCTAGAGAGACACAGAGCTATCATAATCAGACAGGGGGGACAGGGGCGGAGTTCCCAAAGCCACGCCCCCTCAGAGGAGATTTTAAAACAGAGGCTTCAGATCAACATGAAAAATGTCTTTTTAAGACATTTAGGTTGTGGGATTTTGGTTAAAAACTTCATGATCATCATTAAAATGTTACTGGAAACATTTTTTGAAATAAAAATAATTGTCATAGGGGAACTTTAAACCATTTAGAAAAGAAAAGGAGATGCTGTATCATGGTAACCAAACTCCGACTATTCTCAGACAGCAGCATCACATCTGACATGAACTCATTTAATAAACAACAGTCTAAATCCTCAGTTTAGAACATTTATGTTATATGTGCTCTGTTGTGGATCAAATATTGGCTCATGTGATGCAAGTTTCTGTTTTTAAACTACCAAAAGCAACGTTCAGACCTTCACACATCCTTTAACTCAAGTTCTTCTGAACCCTTGTGCTCATGCATGAGAAAAAAGGTTAGCTAAAGACAGCCAATCACCAGTCTAAGGAAGAGACAACAGCTCCTGGTTTTAGACGTGTTTCGAGAGAAGATGTTGAATGTCTCACCATAAAGGACCGGACCACCACATCAGGCATCTGGGGCAGCTGGTAGTGCAGCAGGGCAGTGGTGGCGTGGTCCGTTACCTGATGACAAGAAGATCAATCCTTCAGACTTGGACCAGGAGGACATCTGAAATAATGGCAGACTAGTCTTACCTTCTGAAACACCTGGTACTGAGACTTGGTCCAAATGTCCAGCTGTGGGGGACAGACAGTTTATCTCAGAGGCAGACAGCGAGTCATGTAACCAGACAGGTGAGCCAGCCTCTCACCTTTCCATCTTCATTGTAAACATTCTCGTTGTATCCTCGGACGACAGTTCGGTCAATGAAGAGCGAGCGCATGACGACAATGGCCTTCAACACTTTCCCCAGAGTCACCTGAGAGGGAGACAGGTCAGACACGCCCCTTCACCTGGCCTGGAGGGAAAAGCGCCTCCTACCAGCAGCACGGCAGACGTGCCGTTGGGTCGGAACAGCTCGATGGACATATCTGGAAACATCCGGCCAATCCGGGAGATGACGTCGTCCACGTACCTGTGCACAGTTTTTACAGGCCAACCATAACTTCAGCAGACACTGCGGCAGCAAGGCTGTGAACACCAGGGGTGTCAGAAAAAAAACACGTTTGAATCGAGATTTTCATTTATAAAGATTCACAATTGATTCTAGATATTCAAGAATCGGTTTTAAAAGTTACTTTTTTCCATATTCTTGCATTTATATATTTTATTTAATGGCTCAAACCTGCTAGCTTACGTGCGAGCCGTCATGAAACGGCTACCGTAGTTTGTTTTCTCTGTAGGCGACCGGAGCACACCGAGCATGCGAGCTGAGCTGCAACCATATACATGAATATCAAACGGTCTACAGCTACAACATAGAAGACAAAGAAATTCATTTTTAATTTTCCTATTTTGTCATTTTGAGATGCTCTCAAATATTTAGTTTTTAAGATGCTTAATTTTTTTTCAAACCTAAATTTTCCTGACTGAATATTTTTGTTATTGGAAACCAAGCACTTTCTTTGTAATTACTTACATCTGAAAAGTCTTTGTACTATTGAAATAATCAAAGTTTTCACTCCATTAAAAACTGTTAATAAAAATCCATACAAACAAAGGAGGTCCAGATTCTGTGGTTCTGATCCGATTCAGTCATTTGATTTTGATAGAGTTCTGTTATGATTAGGGCTGTCAGATTTGTTGCGTTAATTACG
The DNA here is from genome assembly GCF_002922805.2 of Oryzias melastigma. Classification (NCBI taxonomy): domain Eukaryota; kingdom Metazoa; phylum Chordata; class Actinopteri; order Beloniformes; family Adrianichthyidae; genus Oryzias; species Oryzias melastigma. The sequence goes on from NC_050518.1 coordinate 31,037,610, forward strand.
CGTTAATTTGACATGTTTATGACGCCGACAGTTTTTTTGATGCATTAATCGTGGATTTTCTCATACGTGCCTTTCCGTACCGCGCGTCCCGCCCTCCAACTCACCGGCTGCTCTCACTAGATCACGGGCGGGTCTCCAACCACCGAGCTGTGAGCTAGAACCGGCCGGCGCTAGGACCTGGAGAGCTCCTGCACCCTAACCCGGCTCCGGTTCGCGTCCAGTACCACGTCTGGTGGTACCGGCTCGTGTCCGGCGCCGCGTCCCGAGAGCTGCGGACCCCGACTGCGGTGAAGTTAGTTTTAGGTTGGATATTCAACAGACATTCGCTCTGTTCATATTTAGGGACCGTCAACAAATGACAGAATGTTTTTTCAATATCTGTTAATATATTGCACCAAATCAAACCAAAAACCTTTAAAATAATAGAATTGATTAATAACTATCTATAACAACAGATTACATTAGCTTTTGATGCTTTTTCTAGTTTTAGTCAATTTTTTAGTGTAAATATTCAATTTTTTTTAAATAGCTATTAGGATTTTTGACCAAATCAGTCAAAATCACTGTAGAAAAGTAGAATTGACTAAGAACTATCTATTACAGCAGTTTACATTAGTTTTTGATGCTTTTTCTAGTTTTAGTCAATTTTTTAGTGTAAATTTTCTACGATAGCTTTTATGTTATTTTACCAAATCAGTCCAAATCACTTTAGAATAGTAGAACAAATTAAAAACTTTCTATAATAACAGTTTATATTAGCTTACAAGGTATAATAATATATAATAATATAATATAATAATTATTGAAAAAAAATTTCAGTGCGCTGTCTTGTGGGGTCCAGACGACCCCACTTTTAATGTAAACATGCCCAGGATAGTTCAAGGTTAAACAGATAAATTTAGTTCCAGTCTTTTTCAATTATATTTTTATATTTATATTTAAACACTGGTGTTTGTGTCCCACATAAAATACTGTCCACCTTTATCATGAGTGGTATTGATTAAAATAAAACATTAAATTGAATTTATATTAAAATATTTCTTAACATTAGAAAAAGCAGCAAAACTAATGTAAACTGCTGTAATAGATAGTTCTTAGTCAATTCAACTATTCTAAAGTGATCTGGACTGATTTGATCAAATAACATAAAAGCTATTGAAGAAAAACGAGAAAATGTACACTAAAAATTAGACTAAAATTAGAAAAAGCATCAAAAGCTAATAAAAACCGTTGTTATAGATAGTTCTTAGTCAATTCTATTATTTTAAAGGTTTTTGGTTTGATTTGGTGCAATACTTTAAGAGCCATTGAAGAAACATTCTGTCATTTGTTGACGGTCCCTGAACATGAACAGAGAGAATGTCTGTCGAATATCCAACCTAGAACTAACTTCACCGCAGTTGGACCCCCGATGTTCCGAACAGCAAGCGCACCGAGGGGCGTTTTAAATGTAGTTTAAACCAGTGCTTTTCAACTAGTGTGCCGTGGGAGATGGTCTGGTGTGCCGCGGGAAATTGCCAATTTTCACATATCTAACACATTTACCATCACTATCAGCTCTGTGTTCATCCAAACGGCCCTGATTTAGCACTGGATAGTTTTGAATATGCAAGATGGTAAAATATATATTTCTTTGATTCTATAAATGACTAATCAGAATGATTTTACCGCAATCCAACCGCAAAACTAGCCTCAACCTCAGCTTTTAGGAAAGTCCCTCCCCCTTCAGCTGTCTCCGCCAATCATTGTTGGAAGCTTGATCACATGTCATCAATCTGTCCAATCAGAAGAGGTTAACGTCCTCACTTCCTTGTTCTGATTCGGCTCATAAAGTCTCTCAGTTCCAACTAAAATAACCGCTAAAGTTCGTGTTTAGCGGTGAAGCTTCTAGCGGGATCCGACGTCAGACAGTTTAAAAAGTGAACAAAAGAATGAAGCTCAGAAACGACAGTATGCCGGCATCTGCGTGAGTTTATGCACTACAGCCCCCATGATGCATTGGGTTAAGTGCGCGCGCCGGGTCGAGGGGGAGGGGCTTACACGTTCAGCAGCGCAAGAGCCAAATAGGGAGAGAGATAGAGAGAAAACGTAAAGAAAATGAGAGACATTAGAAAAGAAGAACAAACTGGAATCATTTGACTTTTATTGATAGTATGAAGGAACTGTCTGCAGGAAATATTCTATATGTATATATACTCTATATATTTATGGCTCCACAACCAACCTGTCCAGACACCTGAGAACTGAGAGAATCTTCTCTAAAACAGAGCAGATCATCACTGAGAGAAGAAAGCAGATGACATCCTCAAAGCTGAAACTCTTTTGTCTTTCTTAATGTCAATGTGAATAAAAGTCTTGATTTAGTGGTTTTTGCACAATTTAATTTGTATTTGGGTTGTGATTGCAGAGTTTTGTGTTGTTAACTTCAAATGTGTTTAAAAAGAAAAAAGCTTCAAATGTGTAGAGCTAAAAACTGAATAGTTAATTTTGTACATTCTATCTGGAAGGGATGAATAACAGCATATACATAATTTACACTTTATATGAATGAAAACATATTTACATCATGGATTTTGTGCATAATCTTATCTAGTAGTTTATAATGAATCAAACAAAGCAAACAACAACCTAAAAAGCCATTTGGTAGCCAAAAGAGCCGCAGTTTTAGGAAAACGAATGCAAAAGAATTGAATTTTGAGCCAGAATTCTCATCACTATTGTGGAGGGAAACAAGAAAAGAACGTTGTTTTTACTTTGTCTGATAGTTTTGGAAATATTTAAAAAAAGAGAAAAAAAGAAACATTCATAAAAACGGATTATTTAGAAGTATTTTTTTTTAGATTTTTTTTTTAATCATTCATTAATGATAGTAAATGTAGACTGTTTTGACGAGATACATGTTTAACTTGAGCAAATTGATTAATGATGCTTCCCACTTATATAAAAAATGTACACTAGATTGTGGAGGGAGTGTACATCAATACAG
>NC_050518.1:31040607-31047424 GCF_002922805.2 Oryzias melastigma
CCCTTCACTTGCACTTGGGCTTTTGTTAGGCATTTTATGTTACAGCCTTTTATTGTTAAGAAAGTTTATCTCAATACAATGTAACAAATAAAGTATTTCTGATGAAAACTATTAATTTTTTCATTCTTGTTTTCATAATTAATGTAGAACTGCTAAATGCCACGAACCACACATTTTTTTCCTTAAAAAAAGGCCACATATTAATTTGCGATTAATCGCGAGTTAACTCTAGACAATGCAATTAATCACGATTAAAAATGTAATTGCCTGACAGCTCTAGTTATAATACTTTGGTGAAACATTAAATAAATGAACAAATTTGATGCATTGATGCAGGCTGTCCCTATTTTATTATATTGACCTTCTTTTATCATTTAACAATATTATTATTATTAACTAGAAAGAATAGGTGATAAATAGTCATTTTTTATATCACTTTGGCACAGTGGAAGAGCGGTCGACCTCTGAGTGGTAGATCACAGGTTTGGTTCCTGCACTGCCTGTCCGTATGTTTGAAGTGTCCTTAAGAAAGACACTGAACCCCACGTTGCTGCCAGTGTTTATCAGTGGAACCGCCATCAGTAGGGCTGGGAATCACCTGGTACCTCACGATACGATAGGATTCGCGATACATGGCTCATGATATCGATAATATCGCGATACTGCGATAATTGGTAAAAATCCTCTCTAATAACTAGCATTATATAGAAGAACATGTTTTTTGGGAAAATATATCCCCATTTATCTTTTTTGCTTAAACACAATCATAATAAACAACTTTTCTTATTTTGTGCAACAAATTAAAGACACTTTTGTGCAACATTGCTGAAATCAGTAATACTGTCTTTGACAAACATTGACAACAACTGAATCGAAATTATCTGTCAAATTCAATGTTAACAATAGTAAACATGATCAGCAGTGACACTACTTAGTGCAGAATTGTTGTAAACAGAGCAAAAATTAAATAAGTCAAGTGGCGACAGCTATCTACCTCCAAAAGAACGTCACACCAAAGGATGATGAATATAATGTTTTACAGCCTCTCTCAAAATTGACCTAATTTTTTGTTCACTCTTCCCTCACTTGAAAAGGGCTGAGCATCCAAAAATAAAGGCTGATTTACTCAGACTGTCACTTGAGATTATTTTCCAATCTTTATCTATTTTTCATTTGGTCAGTCAGCAGTCAATAGGTAAAAACACACATAATAATGGCAAAAAATATAATTTTAAGTGCTTCAATTAATTGGCATTCTCCCTGATTTTACAGTGAATTCATGTACTTTAGTTTAAGTACATTTAAATTTAAGTTCATACATCAAATCTTGCTTTTTTTATTTAAGAATTACTTTAAATTAACATTAGCGACAAGTAATTACATTGTTTGAAAACATCACATTATAAATTTACCAAAGTTACACCGTACACCAGCAGGTTAAACATCAAGTGCATGAAAACGAAAATTGCGGTGGTACCTGAAGTACACAAACAACTGCGAAGCGCGCGCCCAGTTCCCACAGCAAACAGGACATTCTAGCGCTCAGACAAAGTCACTTCTTACCGGCTGGATCTGCTACAGATGGAGGATAAATGCTGACAGGTAGACATGCTTCACACACGCGCTACAGAGCCTGTATCTCACCGGTGCTTCTCCCGAACGAGCGTGTGCATCGCTATTAAAAGTCCGACGCAGTGCGCCCATCTGCGCAATAGTTCCGCCACGCGACTCAGAACCACAGCCTCTTCAAATGAAAATATAATATCGATACTTGGTGAGAACCCATCGAGAATCGATCGCAGGACTAAATATCGCGATATATCGCAGTATCGATATTTTGGCACACCCCTAGTCATCAGTGTGTGACTGAGACTGTAGAGAGCTTTAGGTCTTCAAGGAAAGGTAGATATGTGCATCATTCACCATATCTCTACTAAAAAATCTCAAAATTCCAAATGTATCCTTCCAAAATTGTTGTTTGTAGCATGAACATGATGATGTATATTCATGACTAGCTCATATTAATGTGACCATTTAGTAGTTTAGGGTTTTTTATCCATTTTTCCCAGAACTTTGTAAACAGTCCTTTAACAGCCAACTCACTGTTTAAATCTCATTAAATAAAAACAAAAACCCAAATCTTTTTCCTTTTGAAATCACTTTGCAGGTTGTTGTTTGAGTTATGACTTCATGACAGTAAAATGTCATGATCTGCTCATAATATGCAGGTGAGAGACTTCTACTAGGATATGTACCTTTAATAGCAATCTTGAAATATACAACGCTGATAATAATGAGAATAAAATACATATCTTAACGTTGATCGGGACACAACCTCCGATTTTGATCGAGTCTTAAACTGGGACGATGTCTGATCTGATCGAGACATAAAAAAACATCTTATTTTTCTTTTATGGTGAGGTGTTGACTCACTTCTGAGTCCACACCAACCTGACAATAACAATATAGGAGGAACTGCATCCCCAGCAAACAATCCTTTGAAACACGAGAGCTTATAAACCATCTTTTTAAAATTGCTTTTAATCTTGAAATTTTATTTTATAATTTGTATTTCCATCTTTAAATTGAATGTTTCTTACTATTGCTTTCTTTTTATGTACAGTAATTTGTTTGTTTTGTCAGCGTCTTTGAGCAACTTTTAAAAGCGCTATATAAATAAAATGTATTATTAATATTAATATTTCTTATCTGTCTAAATGAGGCGTGCCAAGGGGCCAAAATCAAAAACATTCCTTAGGTCACAGGCTGAACAAAGTAAACATTTATCGAACACTCTAAAACTACATTTTTAAAACTAAAACTGTAACTTCTTAACATGATTATAATAAGAAAAAGGAAGGAATATTATTGCTAAATAAATCAACTTAAACCGTAAAAACGTTCAATATTTTACACTCCATAAAAATATATTTTGTCAAAATTATACAAATTAGGAATGAGATAACATCGGGTCATTAATAACAATAAAATAAAATGATCTGGAGGGCCGGATAGAATTACCCAGAGGGCCGGATCCGGCCCCCGGGCCTTGACTTTGACACATGTGATGTAACTTAACTAAATGTTTAAAGGCACATAGAGCAGACTCCTAAACCAGCTGACTCCTGACAGCGGTCCCTCTTCACCAGAAGCACAGCAGTGAAATCGGAAACAGGAGTAAATGCTGTTAGTACTCACTGAGGGGGGAGCACCAGAGTACTCGGCTGGACTTTGGGTCTTCTTTTGGCCGAAGCTCCAATCTGATTGGCTGATCGTTTGAGTGACTGCTGGTTTAACAAACTGGAGGCTAAGCCGGCGTGGTACTGCAGCTGCAGACACAAAACAGAAGTGTCAGAGCAGCCTTCAAAGACCTCTACACTCCATCTGAAGAGTAATCCAGAATCCTGGATCAGGAGAAGAGCGACCAGTCTGCTGGTGGACCGGCTGCAGGCTAAAGAAACCTTCCAGTCACAATGACGCCATTCATTCAGCTGAGAAAATGCACATAAGGAGTCACGTGGCTGCTATCATAGTTTCTGGACAGAATGTTAAGAGATGAATGTATCATGAGTTAATCAGCAAACTAAACAAAGAAAAGACTTCCATCCATCAGGTGAAAAAGTGTTGTCACCATGGCAACAGCACCTGGAAGCATGTTACCTTGTTGGACCACTTGTAGGCCTGAAGGAGCTGGGAGTACAGAGGAGTTTTATCCTGAACCGGATCCAGACTGAGCAGACCGCTGTTGTGAAGAGGGTGAGACTCTGAGGGACGGCCCACCAGACCACTGAGCCGCTCCAGCTCACTGGAGAAGGGCGGGGTTTCACAAAGAGGGGTGGGGTTTTACAAATGGTTAGCATTTAGGCAATGACACCAGGCCATAATTGTTTTAAAGTAAAAGTACAAGCTCCATTGCAAAAAAAAGTGACATAAACATTTTCTGTGCCATCCCAATTACCTTAACCTTTAATGTTGTTTTCTATTTTCTATTCTAAAATATCTCAGCTGTCATAAAAACACAAATTCATAAAAATATCAATTTCCAGTTTTTTGTAGAGCAAGATGACATATTGACAAACATCTTATTTAAGAAAATTATAAAACATTGTCAACACGAGCCAAAATATCTTCTTGATGCTTTGACGCACAAAAACATTGAAAAGCAGATTTAACACATACTTTAAAGAGTTTTCAAACTGTTCTATCATGGACTGGATGGAAAGGGTAACAGAGGAGGAGTTTGATAATAATGGAGTAGAAGAGAGAGTCAGATAAGGAGATAGGTCTGAAGATAGAAGCTGAAGGTGTGATGTTGAATTTTTCTATCAGGGGTGTGCCAAAATATCGGTATTGCGATATATCGCGATATTTAGTCCTGCGATCGATTCTCGATGGGTTCTCACCAAGTATCGATATTATATTTTCATTTGAAGAGGTTGTAGCGCTGAGCGTCTGAGTCGTGCGCTGGAACTATGGGCGCGCACTTCGCAGTTGTTTGTGTACACTTAAGGTACCGTCGGAATTTTCGCTTTCACGCACTTCAATGTTTAACCTGCTGGTGTACGGTGTAACTTTGGTAAATTTATAATGTGACGTTTTCAAACAATGTAATTACTTGTTGAATAATTACTTATTCTTAAATAAAAAAGCAGGATTTGTTGTATGAACTGAAATTTAAATGTACTTAAAATAAAGTACACAAATTCACTGTAAAATTATGGAGGTTGCTAATTAATTGAAGCACTTAAAATTATATTTATTGCCATTATTATGTGTGTTTTAAGGTTTTTACCTATTGACTGCTGACTGACCAAATGGAAAATGATAAAGATTGGAAAATTAATCTCAAGTGACAGTCTGAGTAAATCAGCCTTCATTTTTGGATGCTCAGCCCTTTTCAAGTGAGGGAAAATTTAACAGAAAATTAGGTCAATTTTGAGAGAGGCTGTAAAACATTATATTCATCATCCTTTGGTGTGACGTTCTTTTGGAGGTAGATAGCTGTCACTACTTGACTTATTTAATATTTGTTCTGTTTACAACAATTCTGCACTAAGTAGTGTCACTGCTGATCATGTTTACTATTGTTAACATTGAATTTGACAGATAATTCCAATTTGGTTGTAGTCAATGCTTGTCAAAGACATAGTATTACTGATTTCAGCAATGTTGCACAAAAGTGTCTTTAATTTGTTGCACAAAATAACAACAGTTGTTTATCATGATTGTGTTTAAGCTAAAAAAGATAAGATTTTCCCAAGAAAAAACATGTTTTTCTATATAATGCTAGTTATTAGAGAGGATTTTTACCAATTATCGCAGTATCGCAATATTGTCGACATCGTGAGCCATGTATCGCGTATCATATCGTGAAGTACCCAGTGATTCCCAGCCCTAGTTTCTTTTAAACCAGTCCTTTAAACTATACATTCCTCTGGTCACTCTGGCGAGGAGTCCTATATCTTTGTCAAAAAACAGGATGTTTGTATCATCTGCAAATAATATGAATTTCATTTCGTCTGATGTTTTGACTATATAATTGATATAAAGGTTAAATAAAACTGGCCCAAGCACTGAGCCTTGAGGGACACCACACACAATGTCCAGAACTGTTGAGTTATGGTCTCCCATTTTCACAAATTGTTGCCTGACTCGTAAATAGCTTTTCACCCAGTCTAAAGCTGGTCCTTGCACTCCCAGTTTATCCATTTTATCAATTAGAATGTCATTATTTATTTTATCAAATGCTTTTTTCAAATCTATGAAAACTCCTATTGCATATGTATTCTCTTCTGTGATATTATTTATTTCTTCCGTTAATTCCATTAAACTTCATTATGAATACAATTATTCAGTACATGGAAATATAAGAAAAACTTTAGTTTATAAATCAAAAAATTATTCATTGATTTGTCATTAAACTGTTTCCCCTCCTTTCCTTTAGCTATTCTTCCCGGACTCACTTCAGGTCTCTGTTCACCGCCTGCAGGTTGTCCTGGAACTCCGCCAGAAACTCCTTCTCGCGGCCCTCCAGCGTCTCACGGTTCTTCATACCATCTTTAAGGGACTCGAACACGCGAGTCACGCTAGACCGCAGCGCCTGAATGCCGCTAATAGCGTGAGAAAAGGCGTCCAGATTCACGCCGACGTTCACCACGTCCGCCATTTTTCCGCCGTTGTTTTCTTCAGAGCGGCGCATGGAGATGACGTCACAACACCGCCGAGAAGTTTAAATCATTCAATTTATTAAATATCCCCCTATTTTAATGTGTTTCTTGTTTATTTAATTGATTTTTTAATAATTGGGGAAAAAATCAAGTCTAAACCAAAACCTGCTGCTGAGGTGTTCCTCAATATTTCCTCCAGTTTGGATGTTATCGGTGTAAAACAAACAAACAAAAAAAAAAATGCCTACTTCATTTTGATTAAACAATAAGACACGTTTAAATATTTATCTGAAATATTTTCAGGACTTCCATACCTTTATATATTCAATTTGGAATAATAAGAGAAATGATATTTTGGAAACAATTCCAAATTTTTTGATAACACAAGAAGAATTTAAAATCGTTTCCATATTTGTGGGGTCACCATTCTCTCCATTTACTGGGGAACCCTCCCACTGGTTTGTGCTATGGCGGAGAAAGGGAAGAATCAGTGGTGCATGTCTTGTGTCTCTGCCAAGTGTATGGGGTAAAAAGACAGCTGGAGCATAGTTTACAGTTATGATGGTGAGTTTTTGAGTTTAAAGCTTTTGTGAAGGGAAAAAATAGATAGCAGACGGATGTGGGCCACATCCGGCTGAATTGCAGCAGAG
>NC_050518.1:31054623-31060086 GCF_002922805.2 Oryzias melastigma
GGAACCGAAAACTCAGAGTTTTGGTGAATTTGGAGTTCACGAACTCTGAGTTCCAACAAAACCTGCTTCTTGAAACGGGCCCCTGGTCATGGACATTAGGTTGATGGGCCCCAGCTGTGAGGAACCAACCCGCTCACGGAGCTGAAGGACACGCCCATGGAAAGCGGCAGGTGAAAGCAGCCAAAAAGGAGCAGCTTGGGGGAAGGAGGGAGGCCATACGGAGACGTCACTCGGGAGAAGGCGGTGAGTACAGCCGCAGACGGAGGTGCAGCCGATCAGCTGATTACCCCCAGGAGGCGCTGATTGCGAGAGCTGCCGTGGACGGGGGAGAACGCGCCGGCAGACCTGAGCGTCGCACGCAACCACCGCATCGGCAGGGTTTGATCCCTGCCGCGTGTGTGAGTACCCGACTGAAGACGCTCAGTCAGACGTGGGTTGAGACGAGATACTGGCCTCTGCTCTCATTGTGTCTGTAGGACCCCGTCCGGAGCTTCGAGGGCAAGAGATACGAAAGCGACGTTCTCCGGACCCGCCGCGACCCCCGGCTCTCAACAGACTTGTGTCTTTCGGCTGTCTGGGACTTTTTAGTATTTGTTTTTTAAATTGTTCTTAAATTTATTTTACTTCCTGTTTTAACCTTTTTTAAATTAGCTGATGGCTTTTTAGATGTTTTTATACATATTTTATGATCTTAATGCTCTCTGGTACGAACCAATGTGGATTAAAAGATCCTAAAACTTAGCCACCTGTGTTGAATTTTATTGACTTTTATCTTGTTCGCCCCCTCTTGACACATACTTTGTGCATTGAAAGGACAATTATACTGAGTTTTGTGTTTATACTGTTTTCTATTCATATTAGTAAATATTAGTTTTGTTAGTCATTAGAGTTAATTACTGGAAATAACTGTTGCACAAATAAGTCTCTTCATGCTGGAGATAGGAACAGGTGTTTTTTTTTTTTTTTTTTACACAAATGCCACAAACCTAAAATATATTTATTTTATGTGTTATTGTAAATTTAATATCTCAACCTTATTTAGTATCTACTTAAACACAAAAAAGTAATTCTGGTCTTAAGGGGTTAATTGCTTACAAGTGATTTATAAATGGTTTGTAAAGATGAACTACTGTTTGCTCCCGCTTTAGATTGATGGGGCTGCAAAACGCTAAATGAACTGTTAAGAACACAATCAGTGCATTTGTTGTTAACTTACAAGACATTTGTAGAACTATGCTGTTAACAAATATTTAATAAAGGATTAACAAATGCTAATAAACGTCTTCATGAGCAGTATATAGCAGTATATTTAAACTTGTAAGTCATTTGTGAGACATTTACAAATGCTAATAAATACCTTTATAAGCAGCTTAATACCACATTACTAATGCTTGTTAATATCTTATGAGTTAGTTTTGTTAGAAATCTTATTATAAAGCGTTACCCACTTTAACTCTCTAGGAGGCATTTCAAAAGAAACAATTCAGCTTCATTGGAACAGACAAAGGCATCATGAGTGAGAGTGATTCCTGCTGGGTCGTCTGTCCTCCTGGTCGTGGACTGCACTTCTGCTTCATCTTGACTATGGACTTCATCATCACTCGTCCCTCAGCTTTATCTGAATGAACTCTTAGATTCATAGTTGTAGAAGCTAATTTTTCTTTAACTGTTCTGGTATCTCCTGTCCGTCCTGGGATAGGATCTCTCCTTCATGTGGGAATCCCTAAGGTTTCTTCTTTTTTCCTGACTCAGGTTTTTTTAGGAGTTTTTAGGAGTTCAGTCTCCTAACCCACCAGGAGGGAGGGTCTAAGGGCAGGGATAACCAGTTTGTTTAGTCTGTTTAGTTTTTAACTATTGTTCATATTTTGAAGCCCAAATAAAATTGAATTGAACATTGAATTGAATCGTTGTTAACAAACATTTACAACTCAACACTAGAATCCCTGGAACTTTCAGCTTCTGCTGCAATGCCCCCCTCCCCTTCTCAAAGTAGTGTTGTGGTGATCACCTTAATGACTGGACCTTCAAGTTGCAAATTAGATCTAGGTTGTACGACAGCACACAGTTCTGCTCCCTCCCCCCATCCACATACCTAAGAGAAACAGTTTTTTTAGGACCAGGCAGTCCTGGCCTACAAGAAAGACTTTTCTCCAGTGTTTTGTGGCACCACTGGCTGTCTTCAACATTCTGGTTGCCTTTTTTGAATTGGGAAATTTGTCTTTTTACAGATGAAGGCTTCTCATCATTCTCTTCTTCAACAATTACTAGTTTATTAGTCTACTTATGTATAAGTATCATGTGGAGAGGATGTTCTGGCTGCAAATCCATATACTGGCATATCCTCATCATAGGAGGAATCTGAGAAGATGAACTCTGATTCCACAACAAAAGAATCGTCTTCACTGCTCCCAGAGTCCACATCGAGGATTATTTGAAATAGAGCTAAGGGTTTCAGAGGAGTGTGAGTCTTGCTGATATTGGGATGTTTGTCTTTTTGACTTGAAGATGTGTCTATGTTTATAAGTCATAAACACTATATGACCAAAAGTATCGGCTCACCCATCCAAATGATCAGAATCAGGAGTCCTAATCACTTGGTTTGACCTCAGGTGTATAAAATCACTCCTCGGGCATGCAGACTGTTTTTGGAAACATTAGTGAAATAATGTTCTGCTCTCAGGATCTCAGTGAATCTCACTGTTGAACTGTCTTAGGATGACACCTGTACAACAAATCCAGTCTTGAAATGTCCTAAATATTCCACAGTCAACTGTCAGTTCTATCAGAACAAAATGGTAGACTTTGGGAACAACTCAGCCACTAAGTGGTCGACCACGTAAACTGATGGAGAGAGGTCAGCGGATGCTGAAAGTCCAAAGAGGTCATAGACTTTCTGCAGTCAGGTGCTGCAGAGCTCCAACCTTCATGTGACCTTCAGATCAGCATAAGTACAGTACACAGAGAGCTTCATAGAATGGGTTTCCATGGCAGCAGCTGCATCCACACATCACCAAGTACAATGCAGAGCATGGATGCAGTGGTGTAAAGCATGCTGTCACTGGACTCTAGAGCAGTGGAGACGTCTTCTCTGGAGGGAGGAGTTACACTTTTCCATCCGGAATTCTGATGGACCGTCTGGGTTTGAAGGTTGCAGGAGAACGGGACACATCATGAAATGATCACAAAGTAATGAAGTTCTCTGCCAGTCCCCCCCATAGTGATGTGATGTTACAGATGAGGGCGTGGCCAGATAAACCAAAGTAGGAGAAAGACTTTAACTTTTTCTGAGCTGATGAGAAAACTTGAGATGCTTTGTGGATTTGACTCAAACGCCTCCTCACAGTCTAAAGCATCTGTGCAGGAATTCACCTCAAAGTGCCCTCCCGGCAGGAGTAGCTGAGTGGTCACTTACACACCTTCCTGTTCTGCAGCAGAAGTGACTACAGAGGCTTTTAAAGGAAGTACAGCAGGAGCTCCGCCGGGAGCTGCTGGTGTTCAGGACTCTCACCGCTCCTCATGGGCCCTCCTGCCGGCAGCTGAGAGCGCAGCAGCAGATCTTCAGGTCTGACACCTTCACTGATGGGACGAATGGAGCTTTACAGGAGAATCCACCAGCAGCACTTCCATCCTCTGTGGTGGTTCTTCACTCTAATGACAGCGAATGAAGGACAAACAGCAGAAGTCATTCTAACCTGATCCTGGAACCAGGTGACATTCAGGTGACCCTCAGCAGATCCAAACTGCTGTGGAGGAGTTTTCCTGAGGCCAGTCAGACCTGTGTAGCATTCAGACTTCAGTAATTGATCAAAATGTAAAGCTGGCAAACTGCAAATGGCACATTAAATCTAAAGCATGAAGTGGAGCGGCGCCAGTCCAGAGTCTTCCAGTTAGTGCGCCCTCATGGTGATGAAGAGCATGGCTCTGGTCCCAGATCCCTCAAAGCTGCAATTATAAAGACAGCTTGCAGAACACCGGCCCGCTCGCCCAACACAGAATTCATTAATGCTGATGGGGAAGTCGGTGTGTGACGGGATGATGAAGGTTTCTGACGTCTGTCTATTCCTCTGCAACTGTGAAAGTCTTTACAAGTCTTCGTAGCAAAGCAGACTGAACCCCTTCCCTGGTTAACACACTGGGGAGGGAAGCTTTCTGGCTACAAAAAAGTCCAAACCACCTGAGGATGCAGGTGAACCGAGTGGACAGCATCCCTGGCTGAAATGTTTTCCTGAAACTGGAAATGCTGTGACAGATTGTGCATCTGACAGCCCCCAGCACGTTCACCAAATACTGACAGAAACATTTACCCCGACACTGCTTTCTCTGCTGCAGTTCTCCCATTTTCTGAAAATTTCTCTGTGGGATTTTCTGTTTTGGTTCAGAGTCTCAAATGAAGTCAGCATTGTAAAAACGGTTGAATATTCATGTATAGGATCAGCGTCAGCCTTGTGGATAGGGTCAGGGTAGAAATCGGTATCTGAACTGGGAGGATTGATGCGGACCGCTGACTTTGTTTTCCCTCCAGCAGAAAGCTCTCAGGCCTCCTGTGATAGATGCAGGACCAGTGAGGTTCCAGCGTTTGAAGCTGCAGCAGCATCAGAAGGCGTGACTGCAGATGCACAGCTGTCCTGCTGGCAGACAGGCTGAAGCGCCCCTACAGGCTGATGGAGTCACAGTTTCCCTTTGCTGATGAAGCCTCAGAGGAAAGGTCAGTCCTCCAAAGGAAGCTCCTGCAAAGGCAGAGGTGTCCTCCTCGTTTACATCTGCTCCTGGTTTTTCTTATTCCTGTAGACAATGGGGTGGCGGTCAAGACCCCACCCTCCCTCTGAATGATGACTATTGACTGTAAAAATACTGGACTTCTCGAGCCATGAGGTCCCCCATTGCAAATGCATTACATCCACTCCTCGTGAAAGTAGGCCACCGCTTTCACCGTCACTTCCTGAAACGGATATTGCCATATTGCAAACGTCTGCAACCCATCTTCAGCGATTGGTCTGAGTCTCTGTGAGTCATAGCTGAGTCATGGATCTATAGGAAGTACTGTCGCCAATCTGGAGTGAGTTTATTGTGAGTTCCCGCCTCTTTCCACGCCTCTACCACGAGACCGCGGGATGTAAACAGCTTCTACTTTAATAACACCGGAGAATTGTACAAGTCATTGTTGAAGTCTTTGAGGGAGAACCATTCCAACATTTGATTATGTCAGCGGTCTTTTGGGATTTACTTACATTTATTCCTTTTTGTCGAGCTAAGAGGAGCATTTGGGCGACGCCGCTGCAGAGTGGCACGCCCCCCCAGCGTGCGCAGCAGCAGCAGCTTTTCTCTTCACATGCGCTGCCACGTTACAGTCTGATCAGATGCACGTGAGAAGCGCGTTCAGCGGTATTTAAAATAAATAACCATCCTAACAAGTGAACAGCTGGATCTTTTTCTGTTTGAAAATACGATAACATCCTTTCAAGT
>NC_050518.1:31060283-31060788 GCF_002922805.2 Oryzias melastigma
ATTTATTCCTTTTTGTCGAGCTAAGAGGAGCATTTGGGCGACGCCGCTGCAGAGTGGCACGCCCCCCCCCAGCGTGCGCAGCAGCAGCAGCTTTTCTCTTCACATGCGCTGCCACGTTACAGTCTGATCAGATGCACGTGAGAAGCGCGTTCAGCGGTATTTAAAATAAATAACCATCCTAACAAGTGAACAGCTGGATCTTTTTCTGTTTGAAAATACGATAACATCCTTTCAAGTTTGTCTCGGCTCTCTCATCCTCACAGGAGAGAATGAGAGGATCTGCGTCTAATTCAGGCTGAAGCTGCAAAAGTGCGGCGAAGATGAAACTTTGGTTGGGGATTTTATGGAGGAGCTGTACCATTCTGTATGATACGCAACTTATAATTTATGAGCTACAATCAAAACAGTGAAAAAAGAAAAAAGAATGTTAAACAAACAAAAAAGTCCAAAGCACATAACCTCAGAGTGAAATCTATTTCTACAGAGTAAATCCTCATCTAAAAAT
>NC_050518.1:31060798-31060986 GCF_002922805.2 Oryzias melastigma
GTCTCTCATTCATTCTGAGAGAGACATCCACAGACGGAGCTGGTAGCCCCTTCGACACACGGCGACAGAAACACATTTTTTGATGAGCCGCGAGCAGCAAATTCCCCGCGCGGGGCATGAGAAATCGCATTTGGTGCTTCCTGGCTCCTCCTCCGCCCAGCTGATTGAAGGAAGGAATGAATGATAGA
>NC_050518.1:31061022-31063655 GCF_002922805.2 Oryzias melastigma
CGTCAGACCCACAAACGCTTATTGAGCCATCTGATTGGTCAATTTATAACTCTAATAATTTGTGATAATGAAAAAAATCTTAAAAAAAAATTAGGATTAGAAAAAAGAAGCTAATCAGAAAGCAGCAGAGGAAGAATGATTATTCTGACATATAAAATGACTGTTTCTCAATGTAAGTCAATGGGACTTTGGCCTTTTTGCAACCCAGTGGTACTTCCTATATGGAACATGGAAGTAGGGGGCTTGCTCTGTCCAGTTCTTACTTATACATTCAATGATCATGACTAGATGATCATGAGGAACATCATATCAACGATGAATGTAGATAAGCTCATCTTTTCCTTCCTCACAGATCCATCTCATTAGGGGAAAAATGATGCGTAGAATCATTTCAGAACCATCAGATTTCTGGGTTCTAACTTCCTTTTTGTCCTTCAGTCCATTGAGTCTGAATTCAGTTTTGGACTGTGCTGCTTACCTCAGACGTTACTGAACTCACAAACCCACACGAAGACACATCTGTGTGGCTCCAAAAAACGCACAACATTGTGTTTCTGTTTTTCCTGACAGTTTACAATCTCATTTCTGAACTGAGGCTGATGACAGCTCTATTTGAGAGATGTCCTGACAGGCTCTGACTCCAGCTCCATTCAGCTGTCACAAACCCGTGTAAGAGAGCTTCTCTTTACATTTGACCCCTTCCTCAAGGGCGCTGCAAGCTGCATGCGCCGCCACACGTGTCTAGCATTCAGGGCTTTCGAGACTGGAATGATTCTGGGAAATATCTGGCTCTGAATTCTGAACATTCCAGACGGTGCAGAGAGATCGGCTACACCTGAAGCTAAACCAGAGAATCTGGAAATGTGACGGTAGGGAAAACGAGGTAAGAACGACAAGGTCCAGAAGTCTTAGTCAAGGGTTTAATAGAAGTCTCAAAATAAAGTGTACAACAACTAAAAGAACCAGGGTGCTGAGACAGTAAACCAGAGGAAAACACACCTATAAATTTACAAGAGCAAATTAGAAGATAGGAAGCACCTGTGGTAACACATGAGACCTAGGAGAGTGTCCATGACAGGAGATGTTTGTCACAAAAATTAAGGTTTGGATGGTTTTGGTTGTTGTCGTGGATGTCGGTGGCGGTTCTGCTCCAGTTCTCCAGCATTGATGTCAAACTAAAAATGGAAATAGTCTTTAAGCTGATGTGTGGTGAAAATGTCCTCACTGCACGTCACTGTGATGCTGTCTCAGTCTCCAGCAGGACCTGTGTGGAAGCCAGACATGGTCCAAACACCTGAGGATGCCAGCTCCACCCACAAGGCTCAGCCTTCCTTCAGACCAACAGAAGTGCAGCCAGCCCTCTCTTCAGTGATATGTGGGAGGAGTCAGCTGCTTGCTGGAGTCGTTTAAGGCTAAACTATTCATGTTTGTTTTATCCATCTATCCATGCAACTTCTTGTCCGCTTTGTCCCTTTCGGGGTCGCGGGGGTGCCGGAGCCTAACCTGGCTACTGACGGGCGAAGGCGGGGTACACCTGGACAGGTCTCCAGTCTGTCACAGGGCCTCAATCACACACACATTCACTCTCACATGCACACCTAGGGCAATTCAGAGTCACCAATTAACCTATGAAGCATGTTTTTGGACGGTGGGAGGAAGCTAGAGTCCCCGGTGAAAACCCACGCATGCACGGGGAGAACATGCAAACTCCACACAGAAAGGTCACCTGTTTCTGTTTCAGATCCCCCAGCCGGGATTTGAACCAGGGCCTCCTTGCTGTGAGCCAAGAGTGTTAACCACTGCACCACCGTGCAGCCACATTTGCTTTAGTCCTTTGAAAACTGTTTGAGCAGAACAGAGATGCTAAAGCTTTGAATCCGTTTTAGCGTTGGTGTTCATCAAAGGTCTGCAGATCCTTTCTTGGCCTCGTTCCTGATATGCCTCTGAGATGCTTCCAGATTTGCTGACTCAGGAAACACCTAGACTGAGAGCTAGTGCCGACTGGCCCGATAACCCCAGCAAACTGCCTGACAAGCAGAATGAAGCTACTGATCAAACTCTGCTTCAGAAGGATCCCAAAGCTGTGGTTACTTTTCCAGGTGTGAAAATGTTCTTCTAACTGAGGAGCTTCAGATGATGTTTAGTCTGTTGAATATATATATATATATATTAGAGATGTCAGACGATTAAATTTTTTAATCGCGATTAATAGCATTTGTCCCGAGTTAACTCGGGATAAGTCGCAAATTAATATGTGGCCTTTTTTAAGGAAAAAAATGTGGAATTTAAGCTTAACAGTTTAACAATTTAACAGTTTCTACATTAATTATGAAAACAAGAATGGTAAAACTAATAGTTTTAATCAGAAATACTTTATTTTGTAACATTGTATTGAGATAAACTTTCTTAACAATAAAAGGCTGTAACATAAAATGCCTAACAAAAGCCCAAGTGCAAGTGAAGGGCATTTTAAATTCAAAACTTCAATCAACGTTCAGTAAAATAAAATAAAAAACATCAAAAATAAAATATAAAAATCAAAAACAACATTTCCATAATACTTTCATGTTCATTTTTTGTCAGGACCAAATCTTTTCCTCCTCTGCTGAACTACAGTAATAAATGAAATAGAG
>NC_050518.1:31063739-31072325 GCF_002922805.2 Oryzias melastigma
GCCGGGTTAGAGTGCAGGAGCTCTCCAGGTCCTATCGCCGGCCGGATTTAGCTCGCAGCTCGGTGGTTGGAGACCTGCCCGTGTTCTAGTGAGAGCAGCCGGTGAGTTAGGTATGGAAAGGCACGTATGAGAAACATTCGCAATTAATGCGTCAAAAAAATTGTCGGCGTCAAGCACATGTCAGATTAACGCGTTTTTAACGCGACAAATCTGACAGCCCTAATATATATATTATATAATATATTTATATATATTTATATGCACACATATACATATGTATCTCTTAGAATTGCTTCTGTGTAAAAGATGCCGCGGGCTGAAACCTGCCTGGCTTCTGTCTGCCTCTAAACATCCTCATCTGTGATTGGCCAATGAAGTAGAGTCTCCACATCATAGATTGTCGTCTCCTGCAGAGGCTCTCCATCATGTCTTGTGCTGAGTGACAGAGAGCCTCTCCCTGCAGATGGCAGAATGCTAAATGGGGCTGTTGGAGGAGCTTCAGCACAGCTGGCAGAGCAGGTGTTGGGAAGAAGCCCCGGAGAAAGTCGGCTTGGCCTGCAGGCTGTCCCAGGTACGCCGCTGTGCTCTTGCCAGAATGACAGGCCAGCCCTGTAACTTTGCTTATGGTCACCCAGGGTTTTACAGAAGACACTCAAAATGGTCCTAATTTCGATTATGCACACTTGGTTTTTATGAAGCCAAGAATAGAAATCTGCTGTGTTTGAAGGAACTCTAGTTATTCTTCTATAGACCTTTGTTTGAGGAAGCAACATCAGATTCTCTCGCTCAAATTCAAACACTTGTTATCTGAGCCTTCCTAATATTAAAAGAAAGGATTCATATTCTGATTGATCACAGAGCAGAGCAGCAGTCCCCAACACCCGCGTTGCAGACTGGAACCAGTCCATGCTCACTTGGTACTGGACAGCAGTTATTTCTATTTATTCATTATCAGATTCTGAAAGAAATTTCATATTAATTATATAGGTGGATTTTGTCCTCCAATTTCATCTATGACTTTCCAATGATGCCTGTATACTTATACTTATGTCTTAAATACATTTGATACCTTTTACAGAAACTGCTCTGACCGCTAAATTAAACAAGTAAAGTTCTAAAACAAACATCTATGGGAAGTTTCTTTAAGCAGAAAATAATTAGAGAGGAAACAGAAGAAGAAACTTAAAAATAAGAGAACTCTGCATTTAACAGACGAAACCAGGAGTCTTGACTTGAAACCTGGTTTTGTTGTGATGAGTGTTCCCTTGAACCAAACTTGCTCTTGATATACAAACATGCTTAGTGTGCGTTTATTATTTTATCTAGAAAATACTGGTTTGTGCCCAAACCAAGCCAGGCCAAACCAAACCAGAACAAACTAGACCAAGCCCGACCAGACCAAGCCAGAACAAACCAGATCTAACAGACCAAACCAGACCAAGACCGACCAAACCAAACCAGAACAAACCAGACCTAACAGACCAAACCAGACCAAGCCCAATCAAACCAAACCAGAACAAACCAGACCTAACAGACCAAACCAGACCAAGCCCAAACAAACCAGACCTAACAGACCTAACAAACTAGACCAAACCCAACCAAACCAGACCAGACCAAGCCCGAACAAACCAGGCCTAACAGACCAAACCAGACCAAGACCGACCAAACCAAACCAGAACAAACCAGACCTAACAGACCAAACCAGACCAAGCCCAAACAAACCAGACCTAACAAACTAGACCAAACCCAACCAAACCAGACCAGACCAAGCCCGAACAAACCAGAGTTAACGGACCAAACAAGACCAAGTCAGACCAAACAAAAAATAACCAGACGTAACGGACCAAACCACACCAAACCAAACCAGACCTCACAGACCAAACCAAACCAAGCACGAACAAACTGGGTACTACCTGCTGGGTGACTCTGCGTACCCGCAGACTGACTGTAGAACAATGAATCTTTAACAAGAAAACAACTAGGGCCCGGGTTGTAGTAGAAAGTGCTTTTGGGAGACTGTAGGGTTGGTGGTGGTGCCTATTAAAGAGTAATGACTAACATTGAACTGGTCAATTCCATGGTACTTGGGTGCTGTGCTCTACACAATCTCTGTAAATCCCATTTCAACATTTTAGTTGTTCTAATGTTTTATTGCAATTCAACTGAACAAGCTCTTAGTCATGTTGTTCATATAAATTAAAAAATTGAGTTAAGCACATCTCAACTAAACACAAATTCTCAAAATGAAATGTTGTGTTCAGTTGATTTAACAATTTGAGTTCAATCATCTTTTGGCCCTTCCAACATGTAACCACTAGGTGGCGGTAAGAGTGCAAATGTTCGCTTTTTTCTCAGAAGAAGTAGAAGAAGAAGCTACAGTTGGGGGTTGCGGAGAGCAGGTGGAGTTTGAACTCCGCGGCTTTTTCAAATTTATGTTGATGGGTCGTCATTTTGCTGAGGAGGTGGCACTTTTTTGACAAAATAAAGGATATTTTGGACGAAGAGAAGACAAACCACCACATCTTGGTAAGTTTTGATGTTCTGTTTTCTTGTCATATTAAAAAAAAAACGTAGCAACCTAACACAGCTCTATCGAATTAGAGAAGACAAATAAGAAATGTTTGAGAATTCTGATGTAACTTTAATTTTAACTTTGGATTATCTTTAAATCGAATACATGAGGGCTCACTGAGCTTCACTCATGGGACGCGTTTGTGCCTGGATCCTCCATCTTGTTTTGAGCGGGAAGCACACTTTAGTTTTACCCCTTTCTATTAATTAAGTGGACTTTGTTGTAGGTTAAATGTTGATACTTTTGTTTTGAATGCACCATGCAAGTAAACGGCGGCAATTATGGTGTTGAATTATCGAGCGCTCATCTTTGATCTGTGCACTCCTGTCTTAGTTGGTCAGGTGGCTCCTTCCTCCACGACATCAGGCTTGTATCTGTGGCAGCAATCGC
This sequence comes from Oryzias melastigma, assembly GCF_002922805.2. NCBI lineage: Eukaryota > Metazoa > Chordata > Actinopteri > Beloniformes > Adrianichthyidae > Oryzias > Oryzias melastigma. Next base: position 31,066,702 of record NC_050518.1, read on the forward strand.
AGTAAAAATAACCTTTTTGTTAAATGTGAAATACTGACATGATTGTTTTCTTCTGTATTTATTCCCAGATTCACCTTCAGCCGTGTCGCGGAGGAGAAATACATTCATTCACGTGGGTATGTTCTGATGTACGTTTACATTTAAATGTAAGTAATGACTTTATGTTTTAACATGACTTTTTAAAGTTATAAAACTGATTTGATACATTTTCCCATATTCCACAGATTGAAGTATAATTTGCTGGTCTGACATCTGTTAATCTCAAGACTACTTTCTTCAATGGGCTGAATCAGTATCTACCAGGGCTACTAGACCTGTACAAGGTCACGGCTGGGACGCTAGCTGGACCGAGCAAGCTGTTCTGAAGTAAATTACTTTGGCCCAATCCGAATTCTTCCCTTCTCCTTTCTTCTTCATTTGAAGGGGCACTTCAAGTGCGAGTCGTGTCCAGGAAATTTGCTGTTCCTCTGATGTATTCATTCATTATCCATCCTGGTCACTCCCAAAAAGAACCTCAGCATCTTCATCTCTGCTACCTCCAGCTCTGCTTTCTGTCTCTAGTCCAAACAACATGGCTGATTTCACCACAGTTTTGTACACATTTCCTTATATTTCAGCTGTAATTCTTCTATCACACCTGACACTTTTGTCCAACCATTCCAACCTGCTGCTTAGGGCCCAGTGGTATTTTGTTTTTTGATGAAACACCTAATCCTTTATTTTCTTCCTTTTTTTCTCTCTCAAAGCAACCCTCAACTCAAAGAAAGATGGAAATTGTTCTGCTGGGCCTTCCCCACTTAAGGAGGACCCCTCATGGCATTCCAAAACTGCTGAGGTAAGCTTAATTTGACCACAATGCAGTTGTAGTGATGTGTTAAAGTTGGTTGTAAAATTATTAAACTGGAAAAATTCACACATCAACACAGTCTAGTAAGTAATTGGTTAAATCCGGGCAATTTAAATCATCACATCCATAAATTTTAAACAAAACAAATTTTTGACCACACAGACAGAGGCAGCAATGCGCCACTGCTCTTCCAGCAAAGCAGAAATTTGCTGTGCGACTGCAAAAGAAGAGACATTTGTTGTTTTACATTTCATCCCTACTGAAATTACTAGCTACCGTGGCAAATAATCAAAGAATTCAACTTTGTGCTTGATCGCACTTAAAACACGTGCAAATAATATCAAGCAAAATAGAACCTGTTATAATATCGGCTTCATTGAAAGGACAATATTTTCAACAGAACCTCCAATATTGAAGGATTATTCAAATTTGTATTTAGATTTGTGAACGATGAAAGACAGGAAATAAAAATACAGTTCAGCATAAATAAAAATAAATATTCAACACTTTTCTGTTGAAATTGGTCAGGTTACTTTTTATTAATTAAGTCAAATTGTGTTAAGCAGCTGTCAGCTTTCTACACCTGAACACTGAAATAACTTTTCACATTTTGGCCCTGTCGCCATTTTGTCTGATGTCACAGTGAAACGGATCTACTGAGTTTGTAGTCATTAGATTCTCTGCATGAATTCCAGTCAATAATGTATGCTTTGTTTTGTCTTTTCTAGTCCCCTGATGAGGAGGCTTCAGTCATGGGAGGACTGAAACTTGGCGTTGTACTAATTGAAGATAAAGAAGACATGGTGGAACATCAGTTGTTCTTGAAGAACAAATCATCTTGCATGATATAAAGGACTTTTCCCATGCCATTGCTCTGCTGATGGCTCTGCTGTCTGCACCATTGACTGTAAAAATAATGGACTGAGCGAGCAATGAGGTCCCCCATTGGAAATGCATTACTTCCACTCCTCACGAAAGTAGGCCGCCGCTTTCACCGTCACTTCCTGAAACGGATCTCGCCATTTGCAACCCATCTCCAGCGATTGGTCTGAGTGATAGCTGAGTCATGAATCTATAGGAAGTACTGTCGCCAATCAGGAGTGAGTTTATTGCAACCGTCCGCCTCTTTCCACGCCTCGACCACGAGACCGCGGATGTAAACAGCTTCAATAACGGCGGCTCGGGAGAATTGTACAAGTCATTGTTGAAGCCTTTGAGGGAGAACCATTCCAACATTTGATTATGTCAGCGGTCCTTTTGGATTTACTTACATTTATTCCTTTTTGTCCAGATAAAAGGAGCATTTGGGTGACGAAGCTGACCCCCTCGTGCGCCGTAGCTGGAACTCGTCTCTTCACATGCGCTGCCACGTTACAGTCTGATCAGATACATGTGAGAAGCGCATTCAGCGGTATTTAAAATAAATAACCATCCTAACAAGTGAACAGCTGGATCTTTTTATCAAGTCAAGTCAGCTTTATTGTCAAATATGCTGAATACCCAAGATAAACAGCACAGATGAAATTCATTTCCTCTCATCCCTCAGAGCAAACAGCAATAATTACAACAATGATAACAAAAATATTAAAAACAGATAATAAACAAAATTAACAATAGAAGTTAAATACAAAATAAACAAGTAAAATTGAAATAAGGTGAAAATAGCACAAAAATCACTATGTATAATAATAAATTATATTTTAAAAAGTGGCATAGGTGCTGGGTAAATTGAAAAATTAAAAATTCGATGTTCAGTTAGTTGTAGCAGCAGGGGGTGGGGGCAGAGGGGGGAGTGCTGGGAGTGAGTTCAGTTTCCTGATGGCCTGGTGGAGAAAACTGTCCCTGAGCCTGCTGGTTCTGGCCCGGAGACTTTTCAGTCTCCTTCCTGATGGCAGCAGGCTGAAGTATCTGGGATGGGTGAGATGGGTCGCCGGCAAAACTGATTGGCCTTGCGGGTGAGGCGGGAGTGGTAAACGTCACAGAGGTCAGTGAGAGGGACACCAATGATCTTCTCAGCTGTTCTCACAATGCGCTGCAGAGACTTCCTGCAGGATGCAGTGCAGGCTCCGTACCACACAGTGATACAGTTGGTCAGGATGCTCTCAATGGTTCCAGTGTAGAAGGTCTCCATGATGGGGCGAGGAACTCGAGCCCTCTTCAGTTTGCAGAGGAAGTACAGGCGTTGTTGAGCTTTTTTTGGCCAGTGATGCGGTATTGTGGTTCCATGACAGATCTTCAGAGATGTGCACACCCAGGAACTTGGTGCAGCTCACCCTTTCCACTGCAGCTCCATTGATGGTCAGAGGGGCGTGCTGGGTGTGAGCTCTCCTAAAGTCCACAATCATCTCCTTCATCTTCTCCACATTCAGATGGAGATTGTTCTCCCTGCACCACAAAGCCAGCCTGCACAATTCACTCATGTAGGGGATCTCATCGTTGTTGTTGATGACACCCACCACTGTTGTGTCATCCGCAATTTATCTGTTTGAAAATACGACCAGGTCCTTTCAAGTTTATCTCGCGCTCCTCAGACGTCTGCGTCTAATTCAGGCTGCAAGCTGGAAAAGTGCGGCGAAGATGAAACTTTGGTTGGTGATTTTATGCGCACATACGCAACTTATAATTTATAAGCTACAATCAAAACAGTGAAAAAAAGAAAAACGAACGTTAAACAAACAAAAAAGTCCAAATCACATAACCTCAGACTGAAATCTATTTCTACAGAGTAAATCCTCATCTAAAAATGTCGACAGCATGCTCCTCTTGTTGTTTTAAACTGCTGCATCGGTACATTCCATTGAGGAAAACAACAGTAGGACAATGATTGGTACATTGTTGAATTGTAAAGTAGGTGTTAAAAGGTCTTCACGGACCCATTGATGAAGTCTGCTCCCATTGGCTACCCGTCATCTGTCAATCAAACCCCCCAGACGGTCGACGTCAGACCCACAAACGCTTATTGAGCCATCTGATTGGTCAATTTATAACTCTAATAACTTGTGATAATGGAAAAAAATCTTTAAAAAAAATTAGGATTAGAAAAAAGAAGTTAATCAGAAAGCAGCAGAGGAAGAATGATTATTCTGACATATAAAATGACTGAGAAATAACTGTCTGTTTCTCAATGTAAGTCAATGGGACTTTGGACTATTTGCAACCCAGTGGTACTTCCTATATGGAACACGGAAGGAGGGGGGTTTGCTCAGTCCAGTTATTCCTATATACAGTCTATGGTCTGCACCCAACATGGACTATACCAAAAGCCTGAGCTACACTGAAGTCATTCAAAGATCTTCATGGACATTGGTGAGGGACGGTGCTCCTCGTTAGTTCATGGTCTGAGAAATACAATATAGATTTTGCTTTTGGCTTGATTAATTATGGTTTTATCTACAAAACTTAATGTAAGTGACCTGTAAAGGAAGGAGCCTTCGCCCAACATATTTTTTTCCCCTGAGCATAATGGGAGTAAGGTTGAAATGGATGCAAGAAAAGTCCTTTCTGGAATGATTTTTTGTTTGGAAAATAAAGGACTTGTGGTTAAAATTTATTGTTGTTTTTCTTCAAAGCCCACTTGTTTGGATTATCTATCATTTTCAATGAGTCATGGTGTCCAAATATTGTAGTACTAATTTAGGGCATTTAAAATAACTTTTTAAATAATCTTCTTTAGGTCTAGTCAGTTATAAATCTTAGTCCTTTTGACTAAAATTTGCAAGTTAGTTTGATTAAAACAAAATGCTTATAACAACTCAAGTTTTTAAAAGATTTGATAAAAATACTTCAGTTAATAAAACAACCAAAAGAAGCTAACACAACTTAAAAATCTAAATCAAATCAATACACCACTACTTTGTTTAAACAAGCTATTTTAAGTCTACACAACAAAAGTTTATGTTAACACATCAAATCATGTTTGTTTTCTTAACTTAAAATTTTAAGGCAGCCCTTTAACTCATGTTTTTAAGTTGAAACATTACATGTGGTTTTACAATGAAGAGTCATGAAGACTAGCACCAGAAAGTGGAGTCTGCTGACGAAGAGTCGGTCCTGTCAATACCACGAGATCTTGAAGAAGGAGGACGTGATGTTTGTCAGGGTCTGATGCAGCACCCTAACATTCAATGATACACTATTGTCTTTTAAGAAAAAAAAAACAAGATGAATAATCCACAGCAAATGTTTCTTAAAGTTTCACATCCTTTTTAGGTGTTTTTATGTTTTGTTACTTCAATAAAGTTTTGTTTTGAATCATTTCCATAAACTTTGTGTTTTAGGAAAGACGTTAGACAAAAGGTTGCTGTGACATATGCTATACTTTTATATCATAAACTATGTTTTATAGAATAATGTATAATAAACTTACAATAATATAGGATGGTAAATTAGGTATTTGTATTATTAATATACGCAAAGAAATCAGCTTCACAACCATTTTTTAATGTAAAAAACTTGAAGTTATGGCACAAAAAAATTTGAAAGAAATGTATATACAAAAGCAGACCAAACCCTTAGAAAAAATATAACAATATATACAATATGCAATTATTTTCCTGAAAGTCACTACTGCCCTGGTGGTGGGATGTGATCTCGGCTACCACCGCACTTGGACAAGCTGTCCCAGGACAACTAGGAAGGGCTCCTTTAAAGGCTGCCATTTGATGAATCTGCAGCTGGATTCAGTCTCTTCCTGTCTTCCAGCGCCCATAACATTGTGCCGTCGTCAAGTACTTCGGCCGTTTCCACTACAGCTGTTGCTGTCCTTTTTTTTTTTTTT
>NC_050518.1:31073160-31112772 GCF_002922805.2 Oryzias melastigma
CGAGTTAGGGCCCCCCAAGGGAAACCCACCCATATGCTCCAGACAACCACCCGCCCCCGCCGCGAGAGGTCCAGGGGGGGGCGAGGAAGGGGCTGCTCACCCCCGCCGAGGAGAGGCGCACCCAAGAGCAACGGAGGTCCCAGAGAAGTGATGTAGACAAGACCCGACCAGGCTCTCCCACTGATGGAATTCTGGAGAGGACTAGTTCTCGAGAGCAAGGACCAGAACCAAACCTTGCAATTTTAGTGGGCATCTTTTTTTCTGATAGAATCCAACTCCCAAACAACTGATGTTTGGAGTGGCGTCAGTTGTCCTAACATCTTTCCGCCTATCAATGGGTTACATCAGATGACAGAAGCTCCGCCCTAACGAGTCCACTCCATTTTACTATGGACCTTCGACCAACAGGCTCCAGGAATGGTACCAATCGGGCCTGCTGGTCCATTTTGTAATGGAAACGCTCAAAAGTCCAGTACAGCCCAGTCCAGAGAAACTGGACCACTCAGTGGAAGCAAGGCATTTGTGTATGGTTTGTGTGGCTTGAGTTCGGATGGCTGGGGTGAATGAGTCTTGGAGTGAGTGAGTCCCATCTCTAGGTGTCTGAGCTGAGAGCTGCAGCTGAGTGTGGACCCGCCCTCCTACACCTGATCCTCATGATGCCATCAGCTGTGCATCAGTAACTGAGGATCCCTGCCTACTTAAAAGAGCTGTCTTTTCCAACCAGAGTTGGCTAAACTATAAACCATGTGCTAATGTGGTGTGCCAAATATAACAGACAGAGAGCCATTTTAATAGACCATTTACAAGAAGTCAAGATTTCCTGGGGTTTGAAAGGCATATTGAGTAATCATGCTGCTCATCATTTACTTTTGTTTATGAGAACAACCAAGTTAGAAACCTCAGTGAAAGTTTGTGTTTTTTTTTTTTGGTTAAACTTGTCTATTACCCGGTGGGGTTGTTTTTCTGTTGATGTAAATCATCAACTTGATGACGCCACCGCTTGTTTAACTCCTTTATTTTCTTTGAGACGATGCCTATGCGTTCCTTTGCGGCTAACAGCTAATTAAAAGCTGCACACTCCCACAGCGCTCAAGTCTGGGTTTCTTATTTTTGTGTTACGCCTTCTTTTCCATTTCCTTTGGTTAGAATTCTAACACTGACCAAACCAGACAAACCCAGAACAAATCAGACAAAGCCAGAACAAACCAAACCTGACTAAGTCAGACCAAACATAATCAAACCAAACTAAGCAAGACCAAGCCAAACCAGACTAAGCCAGACCAAACCAAACCAGATCAGGCCAGACCAAACCAGACAAAGCCACACAAAACCAGACTAAGCCAGACCAAACCAAGCCAGACTAGGCCAGACCAAACCAGAAAAAAGCCAGAACAAACTAAACCAGACTAAGCCACTCCAAACCAGACAAAGCAAGAACAAATCAGTCTAATCCAAACCAAACCAGAATAAGCAAGACCAAACTAAACCAGACTAAGCCACACCAAACCAAACCAGACAAGGCCAGAACAAACCAAACCAGACTAAGTAAGACCAAACCAAACTAAACTAAGCCAGACCAAACCAGACAAAGCCAGATCCTGCCAAACCAGACTAATTAAGACCAAACCAAACTAAACTAAGCCAGACCAAACCAGACAAAGCCAGATCCTGCCAAACCAGTCTAAGCCAGACCAAATCCGACAAAGCTAGACCAAACCCGACCAAACTAAGCCAGACCAAATCAGACCAAACTAGAGCAGACCAGACCAGAATAAGCCAGAAAAAAAACTAAGCCAGACCAAACCAAATCAGACTGAGCTTGACCAAACCAGACTAAAATAGATTAAGCCAGACAAAGCTAGACCAAGCCACACTAAGCTAGACCAAACCAATCTAAGCTAGACCAGACCAGACTAAGCTATAGCAGACCAGTCTAAGCCAGACCAAATCAGACCAAGCCAGACCATACCAAACCAGACCAAGTCAGAACAAACCAGACAGAGCCAGACCAAACCAGACTGAGCTAGACTAAATCAGACCAAGCCAGACTAAACCAAATCAAACCAAAGAGCACATTGTGAAACATGAAGACCAGCTCAGAATGAATTGAGGAGACTGTTTGTTTAATTCCTCCTTTGGTTTACAGTGAAGGAGTTCATATTCTGGCCTGAATAAAGATGCAGTTTTTTGACCAGACTGAATAAATCACAAAGATATTCACACCTAGACTCTGCAGCCTCCAGATTTTCATCTAGGTTGTTTTGTAGGAACAGAAGAATTCTTCTTTAAGATTTCACATATTTTCTTTCTGGGCACCAAACAGCGTTTTCTAACATCGACTCATCTATGTAGATTTGATGATTGATGTTTGCAGAAAAGCAGAAGCATCTAAAATAAACACTTTCCTTCTTAAACTAACAGGAGTCAGTAGAAAAGAGAACCTCACAGTGTCATAACAGGCTGGAATCTCATCACGATGCGGGTCACGCTCTGCATCCCAATCAGCTTTTGGTGCGATTCGACCGACCTGTTTGTGCTGGTCACGCCACCATGAGCAGCACGCCTGAGCGGATCCCTCAGCGTTCATCCGAGTACCTCCTCCTCCAGTCTCTAGAGTCATTCTGGCTGTTATCATGAATGACAGCGGTCAGACAGTGATGGTAGGAACCGGATGGAAACGGATTTTCCACATTTGACCCGAAGGGAATAATGTTCTGTCATTAGGTTGCCACTCAGGAGAAGATTTGGACGCTCAGCTTATAGAAGACTTTCAAACATCAGAAAACAAAACGCTGTAAAATGGGAATTGTCAAGTAATCAAACCTCCCTGAGCTTTTTCTGTTCTTCAAGAGGGTTTAATGTTTTCCATCTGTGAAGTGTAAATGTTGCAGATAGACCTCAGGTGACATAAATACACAAGTTTTGGAAGTTTAAACCCACTCTAATCATCTTCTGATCTGTTTGCATCTTTTCATCATGATAATGCTGTTTATAGCCCAAATCTAAAAACGGTGTGCTTTTCTAAGACATATTTTCTGTAGAGCGGCAGAAGTCCATCTGAAATTCACCTCAGAGTTGTGGGCGGGACTACAGGCACAGGGAAACTCTGCCCTCCTTTCCCTTTTGGAGCAGGGAGCTTGTGGCCCCGCCCAGCAGATTTTCTGCGTTAAAAATACCATCTTTTTCAAATGACATTTTTCGGCTGCTACTGATTCACAATCATTGGAATAAAGAAAAACTCAAAGGTCTTTTTAATCTTATTGTCCTCCATCAACAGAAAATTCCACATAAACATGTTAAAAACACTGTTTTCATATACTTTAAATAACAAACATGCTGCTGAAAACAGATACAGTATGGTCAATATACAGAAACCAAATAAAATATTGTACACTTTTACTGTCATTATTTCAGATCAGAGGTTTTCTGCCGTGTGTCATGCGTGTTCATCACATGTTACAGGGCACAGGTGTGGTCAAACCTTCTGTCATTCCTCCTGTGATGTTCTCCACTGAAAACCCAAGAAGGAGCAGCTCCTTAAAATATGAATATCTTCAGGTCATAATGATGTCAGACGTGACTAAGCAAAAGGTGGAGTGGAGGGCAAAGACCCTGGATCGAGAGAACGTTTTCTTTCTGAGAAGGAAAGGTGGATCAGGGAGCATCAGTCAGTAAATCCTGCTGAATGTGCAGCCTCCATTCTAGTCAGAGACACTCAGATGGTCGAGTAAAACCCAGAATAATCAGCTAGATCCAGAGTCCATTTGGGCAGAAACCAGATGTAGACAGGCAGGAGAACCACCTGACCTCATGTGGAGCCAGTTATTAAAGTAATTCTGCATTTTGTAGTACAAGCGCCAAAGCTGACATGAATGTACCTTAGGAACCCCTCTTTCAGAAAAGTGTGGTAGCCACAAGTCAATGCAAGACTGCCCAAGACTGAGGAACAAAGACATTAAATATTTTTGCTAGTCTCGTGGCTAACACGATTTTCTACAAGATTTTCAACCAGATTTTCTCCAAAGACATATTCATGGCAAATTTGGTGTTTGTACCACAAAATGCACAATTGTCTGAAATATTAACAAGCATCAGTCAGATGCAACATGAGAGTCAAACACAGCTGCCCTCAGTAGAAGATCACACCGGTATGTCGTCAGAACAAACAGCCTCTCCGTCCTCCGACAGAAGTCCAGTTTCCACCAGAACCCTGTAGGCCAACAACTCTTTGGACAGTCGGTAACCCGCTCACAATTGATCTGGTTTAAAGACTTAGTTCATGATTAATGTACGTTTATTAGACTTGGTTTCTGATTGGAAGGTATGGAGCTCCTAAATCATGGGTGTCCAAATTGAGGTCCACGAGGCCAAATTTGGCCCACCACGACGTGGCTGCAGAAGCCACAGAGTGTTTAGTTCAAACCCCTTACCTGTTTCCCATTGATTCTCTATGGTGTTCCAAAACTTTACAGCTGTAATTTACTTTCAGCCTCCGGGTGGCACTTTCTTTATTTGCAGCAATGGTTGAAACAACCCCCAAGTGTTAGAAATTCCCAGGAACCTTCATGGTCACTTCTGATGCTTTTAACCCTTCCGCTCTCTTTGGGGTCCAGATGACCCCACTTTTTATGTAAACAGGCCAAGGAGAGCGGAAAGGTTAAGCAGTTTTTTCAGCTATCCAAGATGGAGCGACAACGACGAACGGATAAAGTCCAAAGACCAGCTCCATGTCTCTCATTAGGATCCCAGTTTGCTGTTTGCATTCAGCTCGTAGACCGGGATGCCATTTAGAACTGATCTATGCCAGGTGCACACCTGTTTGTTGTTCTGCAGCTACGTCCGTAAGAATTCAAGGTCCTTTTCTTATCTAACATCACTGTTATGTTATCTGTGGATGTCACAGCAAATTAGTTCTGAAGTCATGTGATTTGTTTCGGCGCAGGGGATTTACCTGCTTTGATTAAGTGCTGCGCTGCGCTAGTGTCTGTTTTCTCATGCAGACTTAGACGTCCCTTTAGGGCAGAGGTACCCAAATCCAGGCCTCAAGGTCGGCTTCTAGCTGGTTTTCCGGAAACCCTGCTTTATCTGCTGCTGATTACCTGGATCAGGTTTGTTTGGCTAATAAGGAGCTTCAATGGCAGGTTGGTTGTAAAACACGTGGGGCACATGCCTTCCTTAGAGGCTCAGTAGGATGCCTCTTTGACACAACACTCTATGTGTACCTGGTCCTGACCAGCACACTGAACACTACAAGGCAATGCTTGTATGGCTTTAAGATGACGTCATCTGATGGTCCTACACATTCTCACTCCCCTCTCATCATATTTGAATGTACAGTTTGGGACTGCTCCATGTTCGTTTTCCACTTTTTGGGTGTCCCCAACTCATCTGCTTTTGATGTGCTGGCTGTCGGGTCCCCAACCCTCGGGGCGCGGTACCAGAAGCAGAACCGGGTTAGGGTATTGGGTTAGAATTCTGGTCCTGTACTTGGACACAGACCACACTGTTATCAGTCTGCGTCCCAAGGGTTGGGGACCCCTGCTTAGTGTATGCCTTTTTTCCCTGTTTTAGGCCCGGTACTAAGCGGCCCTTGGACCAGTACCAGTTTTCAGCCCGTTGGTTTGGGACCCCTGATTTAATGGAAACAGCCAGCATGTAAAAATCGATGAGTTTGGCACACCTACAACTTCAAAAAGTGATGAGGAGGGCCCTGAACTATATGTATATACATACATGACGAGCTGGGAGCGAGAATGTCAATGCACCAGCTTCATGATCTGCTTTTGCAGCTAAAGTCTCACATTGTCCACAGGTTGATGAGGATGTTGACACTAATATTATATTTCAGACATATACAGCACTTTATGAGACAAAAACACATGAAAAGAAAATACAACAATAATCTTAATGGAAGTGAAAAGAAGTACCCCCCCCCCATCCCTTCCCTGTACCAATTTATTACCATTCCCACTATATATTATATTTCTGTTCCCTTAGTAATAAGAACAAAACATTTCTGCCATACATTCAGGTAAATCCACATATGGAAAAATCCGACACACAACCTCCTGTCTAAACAGTCATTTTGGCTCATCTGAATTCCCAGCACACCTGAATGGATCTCCACACGTACGTTTCCTTTTACTCTAAAAGCCTTTCCTCTGAAGGATGCATCCAAAGCAGTGAAGACGATGACCTGTTAGCTTACTGTTCAGCTTTAGTTCAATGAAACCTAATTTGACTGTTACAGCTCCATCCTCTCAATTATCTACTTAACATTAAACTGCAAATGACAGTCTTCAAATAATCATGGCTCTTCATTGTCAGAGCTGTAGCGAGCATCTCCCCCCGTGCGGCCTGAGTGTTATGGAGGTGAGCATTAGAAACAAGCGATTAAACTTGTCTTGCTCGGCGCTGCTCGGTGCTGCTGGGATGTTCTATGCGATCACTTTCACTCCTGCTGATGTTTCCATTTTACCATGGCACTACCATTACAGGCATAATTGCATCCTCAGACCACCTAGAGATGTGCCCTTGTTGTAAAAGCCATTAGCACAGCACAACACTTGTGAGGCGAGGAGGGGCGGGGCTCCCACCAGGCTGTGAGAGCAAAGAAAGCGTGAAGCGTCTCCTCTCTGCCGTTCCTTCATGCATTATGATGTAGAACAGATGACTCACAGTTTACCTGCATTCAGACAGAGACAAACCTTCTGTCTTTTGCTGTGTGAGCCTGATATAACACAATATTACACAAAACATTTCACTTTTAGTGACTGTGATTTTTTCATCATTAGTTTTCTATAATTTCCTGGAAAATGAAGCAGTTACACAGCAGCGTGTCAGAAAGGACAAAATTGACAGAAATGTGGAGAAATGAAGAACCAGGTTTCTAATCTGCCTTTAAGGAGGGTTCCTGTGTTACGTCAGATAGACCAACAGACGTTGGCCATCACGTGGTCTCCCTGTGTCCCCCTGACCCCTAGCTGTCGTTCCATCATTTGCTGTGTCCTGATGTGTTCAGCCTGCTGTTTCTTCTGTTCCTGCAGGATCATTTCCTCTGAAATGACATATGCAGACTATATAGTTATTGTCCAACTATCATTTTCCAGGATGTGAGGCCTTAATAAAAACTATTTTTTAAACTTTTTTGTTCTTTTCTGCCTTTGCTCTAACAGTTCTTCATCTGTGTCACTCCGGTCCTCCGTATGTACACTCAATCTTCATACAAAGTTAAATGACAAATATAAACGTTTCTGTCTTCATGCAGGTTTGACTCCAGGCTTCTGCTTTGTTTTTGCAAGTCTACAGAAGATATTTGGTTCCTCACAGTATGGGATGTTGCTGACACGATTGTCACAGCAACTGCTGAAGGGGTTTGATGTAGCTACAGCCTAAACACGCTGGGTTCATTTGTTCTGTCAGTTCTGGGGAGGAATAAAGCACTAGAATCAGCCTGTTTGATTTAGAACTTTAACCCCTCAGCACCGTTCTGTTTACTCACATGTGGACAGAAAACATGCAGACACACACCTGTAGACACACACCTGTAGACACACACCTGTAGACACACACATGTAGACACACACATGCAGACACACACATGTAGACACATGCAGACAGAAACCCACAAATGCGGACAGACACACATACCCCCACGCACACACATGCACCGGCAGGCTTTGTTTTTGGAGATTTTTTTTTTTTTTTTTCAGTTTTATTGTAGAACTCTGATGGGTTTGAATATGTACCTTCTGCATTTCTGAAATGTTCTGACAGAGTTTAGATTTCATCACTCAAGTTCATGTTTGATCAGCATTTTATCTTTAGCCTGTGAATGACAGAAAGGATAAGCTCCTCTTTTTACTATTAGGAGGAGAGCATGATGAATCTTAACAACACTCAAGACTTTGAGGGCCTTCATGATGATGATGATGATGAAGAGGAAGGCATAGGAAGTAAAGATCAGAGTGTGGCCGTGCATCTGCCTGAACATTTCCTGCTCATTTGAAAATCTGTGTAACTTAACAGATGAAAGAACATTTTATTAAATATTGAACCATCATTTTCAATACTGATGTGTAGCTCAAACCACACTCGGCTCACTGAAGGATTTAGTTTGAAGTCTCCTGTGAGGCTGTTTGGAGGAGAGTCCTGCAGTCACTAACTTAAATCAGGAAAAGTCTAAACTGTGGATCTTACCAGTGAAGCTGATTAGCACAGGAACAGGAATCTCGTCTTAGGGGGTCAAACTGTCCGGATGCTAAGCGTCATGGTGTGTGAGGGGCGGGGCTTAGGTTTGACTCCATTTACAGTCATAGTCTGGATGGATTTGATCAATAAATAGAATCATTTGTTCCACTTGAATCAGTCAAATAAGAAAGTCAGTAAAAAGGTTAATGTCTTTCTGTTTATTTGATGAACAACCTTCAAGACTTTATGCAGATCAGAGTTTGTTCTTTCATCTGTTTTTCTCTTGTGATGTTTAGGAGATGATACATTATTTTTTTCTGTGTGTTCGGTGGTGCATTTAGTAAGACATGCATCCTTTTGTCCTGGCTCTCACTGGTAATACCTTATGGACCAAAATAGTCCATAAAAGCTACATTTGTGAAGATATTCTTACCTCATTCGTCTAATACTTTCAGACAGAAACAGAAAAGGAAGTCATTGGTCTGATGTTGTCTTCCCAGCCATTTTTTTCAATGAAACAGGAAAATCTTTGGACCACACATGAGTGTAATGCAGACTACACCAGTTAGAGAAATAGAAGAGTTGCTTTGGAGATGATGCTGTCTTCTATACACCAAAATTAATCTGCATCTGTTTTTAGATGAACTCAGTAGAATTCCTGAACTGATTAGGTCCTGAAAAGTTGTAGGTTTAGTCTCTAGAACCGTCTGTTAGGAGATTATATTTAAAAAAAAAAACAAAAAAATAATAATAATAAGAAGAAGAATCTTTATTAATAGTGCACCTTTCAAGATAAAAATCACAAAGTGCTGCACAATAAAACACAAAGTGAAACACAGAAAATAAAGACAGAGTTAAGAAAAAGCTATTTTAAAAAGATGTTTTTAGCTGCTTTTTGAAAGAAAACACTCTGAGGCTGAGAGGAAGGGAGTTCCAGAGAGATGGAGCCACTGCTGAAAAGGCTGTCATCTTTAGTTCTTTAACAACCAGCAGACCCTGGTCACATGATCTGGGGGACCTACTGGGAGTATACGGCTGTACGAGGTCTTTTATATAGACAGGTGCTTGGATATTAAAAGTTCTATGAGAAAAGACTTAATTTATGTTTGCGATTTTATCCAAATGTGATGTTTGTATCTGAGGTGAAGGTTTTACTGTCAGAGTTATTCTATGTCACTCTGTCAAACATGTTCCAAATCTTCTGCAGAAAAAACAATATTTTCCGTCAGTAAATTTGCGGCATATGATGAGAAACAGCCTCAAGGAGCAGGACACTTTCAGCTTCGGTTCTCTGATTTTGGAGGATTTGTATTTGGTGACATAGACAAATATAATTCCATCCATTTGTAAAGGTGGGTCAAAGTAAAGCAGTAACCCAGTCAATCTAGTCTAGTGTGGACATTCACAATTTTCCCCTGAAAAAAAGCATTTTCCTGGTAAAAAATATTGTTTATTTCTAGGATCCTTCCATGGAGAGTGAGTCCATTTAGCCGAATTCACCACAGAATTCACTAAAAAAAGCCTTTGAAAGATAACTCTATATGTGAGTGTCTGAATGACTGAGTAGGCAAACGCACAAACAGGGACGCCGCCTGTGTGGGGGCTTTGGTGGGAACACCCACTGCTTCAGGAGCAGATGTTCTCTGGCATCCCTTGTGGCCTTTTGCCCGGTGAAATATACAGCCCACGCCAACAGGAGCCCAGCGAACACATGGAGGTGGCTCAGACGCACAAAGGAATGTGGAGCTGTGTCACAGCACTGCTTTGTGTTGCAATATAACAGCACTCCTCAAACATTTAACGAGGCGATGCAGTGGAGGGAAAAGGGGGACGGAGACGATGGAAAGGAACGTTTGATGAAGAAAGTGCAGAGCAGCCCTAAAACACTGAAACAAATATATGCTAAAATGAGCTGCGTGCATGACAGCATAAATCAGCAGGAGGCATTCTCCTCTAATGGAAAGCTGGAGCCCGAACAGAAGCCTTATCAATCACAGAGATAGAGCTGCCACCATATTGACTGTGCACCAAACAAACAATATCTAGGATGAGGTCTAAGTGCTATTCCCAATATGGGACACATTGTAGATCATTTCTCTTGCAGCGTCTCCAGGGAGTGTATTGAATTATTGAGAATGCATATGTGTGTGCGCCGGCGCAGGAAACCGGAGCGTTCCTTTGCAACTGGATTACATCAGCAACGGTTTCAGTCTGTAAGAAATCACCAGCTGCAGGACAGGCCGGCTCTGCAGGACTGAGCAAAGCCAGGCAGAGCTATTACTAGGGTTCTATATTGGTCTGCAGATTTTAGTGCTGCAAAAGGCTTTTATTATGCACAACAATCACCTACGCACAAGGATGCAGGTTTATGGCGCCCGCAGTTGATGCTGCACTCTTTCACTGCCTGGGCTGCATGTTCTGGGATCTTTGCATATCAAAGCCCAAGCAACATCAATGTTTTCAGAAAGTTCTTCTCAGTTTCGTCATTTTAAGTCTCAGTGGGGTCGGCTTTCACAAACAACATAACATGCACATTTTTGTGCACAGAATGTAGAAACATCACAGGGTAAGATCTGCTGTTGTCACCCAATTGATCTGTGTGAGTTCTTTCATGTCCAAGGTCTCATTATCTAAAGTCTGAAGGGGACTTTTTTTTTAACTCCTTGAAATAAGAACAAAAAAGAGCTGAGGTTCTCCCTTTTTAGAAAGTTCCGGGTACAGATAGATCCATCCAGCTGTTGATCAACCCATCCCACCCTTCCTACCCTCCCTCCATCCATCTTAAGAACTCATTCCCTTTCAGGGTCTATGAGTTGTTGGAGCCTATCCCAGTTACTGTAGGGTGAAGGGAGGGTCACCTTGGACAGGTAACCAGTCTGTTGCGGGGCCACACACTCACCCACACCAACAGTGGGGTGGGTGAGTGTGTGGCATCCGGCCACCCCACTGGTCACTATAAACTGTGCTGTTTATGCATTTCATCCCGACGTGGGTCAGAAGGTCCCGGGTAATTTCCCAGGAGGGGAGAGGAGACGAGGAGCATGCCAGCCCGTCTGTTATGCACACACAGAGCGAGCTTGCATGGAGAAATGGGATAAGCTGACTCAGAAGCAGCTTGGAAATATCCTGATAATCATGGAGGATAATTACCATCCAGAGCAGATGTTTATGGATGAAACCGCTAAAATGTGGGTAGAGACGCTCTCTCACGCTAAACTGTTTGGAGTATGCACACTCCTGGTTTAAGGGCACAGAGAGCCAGTCTGACAGTCTGCATGAAAAGTTCACTGTCTATTATTCTGGATTAACAGAAATAACTCTTTATGTTGAGCAATACTCCAATGATCAGAAGTGTTTTTGAGTATGGATCATGATGGACATCTTCAGCTGTGACAGGTGAGGGGTTGAGATGGAGATTGGGGGTGGGGGGTAGTGTTCCACGTGAATAAGTGGGGAATATTTCTGGCAAACCCTGTGTATTTGGCGCCTGGCTCTTTCCTGGTAGCATGTTTTTTTTAATTAATTATTATTATTTTAATCTTAATTTGGCCGTCTACTTTTTTGGTGGTGGTGGTGGGTTGAGCTGAGTGCGCAGAAGCAGCAGCTAAACATGAAGCGAGTAGGCCTAGTGAGTGAATGCTTTTGAGATGGATAGAGGGCGATTCTGTGGAGGACATGTGGATCTGAGGCTTCATCTGTGTATGCTGGTTTTTGTAGTTTAAAACTATTCCCTGCAGAATGTCATTTTTCTCTAAGCTGTGTTTAAATCCCGGGTCTCAAACTCACGGCCCATGGGCCAACTGCGGCTCCTGTGTGCAGAGCTGAACAAACCAATCATGGTGAGGTATATGGCTCTAGAGGCGGGACATCAGCGGGCTGTCCAGTTCCTCCTCACTCATTCATCCATTCCTGCACTCAGCTGGGCGGTGGAGAGCCATGAAGCCGTTGAAGGTGCTTTCACACCAAACACGATTGTCACGACATATTCGCATGCCCCGCCCCCTTTCACCGCCTGGCAAATTTGCTGCTCACCGCTTTTTGCAAAATGTGTTTCTGTCGCCACGCCGTGTGTGGGAGGAGCTACCAGCTCTGTCTGAGGAAATCTCACTTAGAAGGAATGGGAGACACATATGATGTCGAGGAAAAAGGTTTATCGACGTGCTGTCCCTATTAAATCAGAGCCTCCCAAGCTCCGAGCTGCAAACCTTTGGCCTGCCCCTCTTTCACCACGCGTCCATCCACTGGTCCCGTCTGTCAAACGCGATCCCGATTATGAGGCCACGCCTGTGTCTGTGAATCGTAAGATGCTCACTCACCCGCTGCGTCTGTGTACATTCCAGCACCCACGTCAGATGAAAAGTCTGAAATTCTGCTACCCATAGACCTCCATGATAAGGAGCTCCTGGATGCACACCAATGACCCCAAGTAGCTTGATTATGGGCTGTGGGAGGATCCTGGGGAAAACCCACGCCTGAACCAGGAGAACACACAAACTCCACATATAAGAGCCCCCCAGGGATTTGAACCAGTACCTTCTCGTCGGGAGGGAAGAGTGCTAACCACTACACCACCCCTTTGGTCATGTGAGTATTAAACTTGTTGCTCTAAATGCACCAACATCTTCAGCCCTACACCTGAAGGTGGTGGCGGGGTGATGCAGGTTTGATAGTTCCATAGAAAAAAGAGGGGGAGGAGCCTCCTGGGGGGGTCAGATGATGTGAGAAAGGCTGCGATGATGTGAGCGCTCCCCAGCGTTTGGATTGAAACTATTTCAGGCACAGATTCAGAGCCGATCTTCAGATGTGAGTCCGGCCGGCCCCTTCCTGTCCGTGGGCTTCGAGGTTAATGGTTTTGTGCTTCGTCAGAGCAGATTTACAATCTGAGCATGGATTAAATCCTCAGTATTGTGCGGTCTGTTAAGGCACCATCGAGCAAAGCTTTAATTAGAAAAACATAATTGCAGTGATTACTCCCCCCCCCCATCCTGAAATGTTGTAAATAATGGGAGGAACTTCAGGCAAACAGCAGCAGCGCGAGGAGCTCCGCCCAGCAAGTGATTTCCTTAGTGTCTCTGGTAGCTTGAATAAAGTGATTGAGTAATCCTTCATGTGTTCTTCTAACTGATAATGGTTAGTCTGGAGAATCAGTCAATTCAATTATTCCTGCCAATGTACAAAAGGCCTGAAACTGAGAGCAGCTGCAATCTCCTAAAAGAGAGAGAAAAACAACCCCAAAACAGACACAGCTCTGCAGGCAACACAAGCGCCTGTTCGTCTGTGATGCAGATATCCATCCAGTTCAGATGTCAGGCTGCAGGGCAGAGCTGAGAGACAGCAGCCGGTGGCACTTCACCTTATCTCAACCTCAGCTTTGTCTTTCCGCTCTTCTCAAACGCTCCTCTGTCTGCAGGAGATGCTGAAACACCACCAGCTGAACCGGGCTGTGTTTCTGCACGCTCTAGTTCTGATGATGTCACACTTTCTCTGTCTGTGCAAGCAGAGGATGCTGTAGGACAATAACGGCAAAACCGGGTGTGGACTGATTCTTGTTATTTTATAAAAACTGCTCTAATCTCTTGGGCTGCACAGTGGTGCAGTGGTTAGCCTCACAGCAAGAACGCCCCGGTTCAAATCCCGGCTGAAGGATTTGAAACAGAAACATCAACTGGGACCTTTCTGTGTGGAGTTTGCATGTTCTCCCCGTGCATGCGTGGGTTTTCACTGGGGACTCCGGCTTCCTCCCACCGTCCAAAAACATGCTTCATAGGTTAATTGGTGACTCTAAATTGCCCCTAGGTGTGAATGTGAGAGTGGATGGGTGTGTGATTGAGGCCCTGTGACAGACTGGAGACCTGTCCAGGGTGAACCCCGCCTTCGCCCATTAGTATCTGGGTTGGGCTCCTGCAGCCCCTGACCCTGAAAGGGACAAATGGCCATAAAAGATGAAAGCTCTAATCTCCATGAAATACAATGAAGTATCTATGATAGTTAGCATAAGAAATAGATAAAATATTAAAGACTCATATTTAATTGTTCCATCCATGATGTTTGAGAACCAGAATGGTTTATTACCTTGGAGAGATTTATTGGAACAGGAATGAGTCAAGGTCTCCAATAAGTCAAAATCTAATAAAGTTCTATGCAGAAACAAACAGCTGTTACTCAGTCATTCTATTGGTCAAAATAACTTTTCTTGGTCTGATACCTTTTTTAACATTTTCTTGATAATCCTCTTTTTTGCATATTTTTTCTGTAGTTCAAGTTATAAATACACCAATCAGATACTTCAATAAAAGTAGGTGGAGCCTGCTGGCCCTCATGTCCAACATTGAAAATGTTTGATTGACAGATTTTGTGTATCCTGCTTTCAAGGGTGTGGGCATCCAACAAACTCACTTGTTGGAAACTTGGAGCTTACAAGTGAGAGTGGTTACCATAGAAACGATAACTGAGACTGACTGACCAATCACTGATTACTGACAACATCTGGCTCATTGTGTCTTAATGTTAGACTGTTCGTTTTGTAGCAATCTATCTGATCATCACTTCTCTTGGGAAAACTGGATTCACCACATGAACAACTCAGTAAGTTATATCAGCAGCCGCACAGGGGCCCCATCACGGGCCCTAGGCCAGGGCTTCCCAACCCTGGTCGCTGAACCTACCACTCAACCTGTTTTCTTTTCACTGTGTTACGTCCTGCTGCTGCCAGGCTTTCCTTCCATCCAGTCCCTTTGGCTTACCTGACAGGAGTGGCCAATGTCCCCTGATTGACACCTGCTGTCTACTTAAAACTGAGGAGGCCACACCAAGCCAGGCAGGGAGCAGAGCAGCAGGCTGGGCTTTAGTTTGTGTGGTGTTGGTTTTGTTTTATTCTATTCTCATTTACCAATTTTGTCCTCAGCAATTCTAGATTGCTGGGTTTTGTTTTGTTAGTTTGGGGTTGGGCCTTGGTAGTTCTGATTTGTGGGATTTGTTTATTTATTTTGTATTAGGTAGTTTTGGTTAGGCAGCCATTAGCAGGAGCTGCTGACTCTGACGGTCGACATGACTGGGTCAGCAGTCTCCATGACTTATTTTTCTTTTGGCTGAGGTTCAAACTGTTTTGGTTTGTCTTCTTTATTTTATCAGCGCACTAGTTACTTTTCTCTCATTTCAGGACACAGGTTTCCGTTATTTTTATAAACTGTGTTCCTTTTATTTGTTGGTGTCAAGTTTTCGTTATTGTCCCCTTTGTCCCCCTCCTCCCCCCTACACTCGAGCCAGATTTACCCCGGGGGACGTAGCACACTGCTTTCTGCTGACTCAAATGTGTCTTTATTCTGATTGGCTGAACAACCTAATCCAAGTAATCGGCAGCAAAAAGGGAGAGCTGAAAGATGGGCACAGTGATAGATCTCAAGGACCAGAAACTGCCCTCCCAGCTAGGCTTATTATCAGAGTCTGAATAGTAGGACACTCCAGGCTGTGAGCAAATCTGGTTCTAGAAAAGTGCTGCTCCAGACGTCGTGGCGGCTGCAGACGTCGCAGGCACAGCAGATATCATGGCTGCTGCAGATTGTCAAATCCTATTTGTGGTAAGTGAAGATTCTGTAATCCAAGGCTATTAATAAAGATGAAAAACATTTTTTTATGGATTACTGTTCCACCTGGACGACTTTGATTAGTTCTTATAATCTGACTTCTAGTTCAGAATCAGCTGTTCTGAACAAAGCTGAATCTGGTCAACCAGCAGCAGTTTTTCAGCTTCACCTCTCATGGCGAAGATACAGATAAATATTTCTACAGTAGAACAGATTCAGAGTTACTACAAGCTTTTTGAAAACATTGTTCTTGACTTATTTAACATTTTCCACTTGCTTACATGCTAAGCCCATTAAAGTGTTTCTCCTTTCCAAATATCACTACTAATGAACAAACCTTTCATGTTGAAATGGCTGGCGTCTTTTGACTGATAAGTTTTGAGGTTTTGCCATCTTTTTTTTGTTTTTTCATGCTTTTGAAAACTTGTTTTGCTTTTTTTGTTGTTCAACATTTGTTTCAAGAAACTTCAAATCCTTCACGTGTCAACATTTTCATCAAACAGCTTAATTATCTTCATCTTCAGCGCATTCAGCTGAAAGCAAACAGAATGTTGGGCATTTGCCACAAAATCCTAAAGTAGGCTCTAAAGATTCTGAAAAGGTTTCATTAAATGAAAGTTCAAATCTATTATGTACTCAATCTGTCCTGCTTTTCAGGTACTGTTTAACATCTTAGTGTATTAAAACAAAATGTTTAGTCTTTGTAATTCTTCTAATGATTACAGGTCTCTGGATTCCTTTGGAGCTACTGCGTTTTTAATGAGAATCCCGTTGACGTACGCAGAGAGCCTGAAAAAGTTGGGGCAGCTGAGGCTGTCAACGGTTCAAAGTGGTTATTTTTTTGTGAGGATTTGCATTTGTTCCTGCGTCTGCGTGGGTTTTCTCCAGGTACTCCTGCCTCCTCCCACAGTCCAGAGATTCATGTGAGGCTGAATTTAAATGAGCCACAGAGGAATTGTGAGTGTGCATGCTGCAGCTCAGAATTTCTTTCCAGATATTGGAGTGTGTTGGGGAATCATGAAGTTCTTCAGATGAATAAGGTCACGGAGCAGCGTTTTCAGAACTCCTCTGTGAATTTCTTATTGTTTCTGCTTCCTGCTAGACGTCACAGCAGGAACCTTCGTACTCTCTCTGCCAACTGGCATAGTTTAGCTTTCAACCTGGACTGCAGCCTAATTATGCATCATCGTTTCTTTGCTTTTGTTGGAGCTCTGAGTAAATGCTCCTCTCACTTCCCATCTTCTTTGCCTTCTGATGATGAAGACTGACGAACCACCTGTCAGGGATCCGGATACACTCGTCTGATTGGCACATGCTCGGAGACGATGTTCTTTCCTCCCACAAACTGACCTTTGAGAACAGCATGAGGCGCCGTTTGTGCTGCTTGAAAAGCACATCATCCTCATGCTCACTTTTACAACACACAAACACAAGAGGAAGAAACCATCTGCACCCCTTTGATGTCAGTCTGTGTTCAGGACGCTCCTCATTCAAACTCACAACATTAGGAATCTCTTTTAGTATTTTATTTACAAATCCTCCTCTGACATCCAGTAAGCAGATCGTTTCAGGACCTTCACCTCAGCTCCTGCTCACTGAGCCCTCCAATAGCTCTAAAGCGTTACCCAGAATTCCCTCTGTTTTACCAACAATGTTTGCTTAAAAAAAAAAACCCTTTTCTTAAATGTGAAAAATCAGCAACAGTTTCTCTGAGAAGCTGAAACTAACAAACAGGACAGACAGGTTTTACATTTCTGCCTAAATTGACCCCCCCCCATCCTCCCTTGCTTCACTTTTGAGGGTCTTTCCAGGGAGTCTTCTATCCAACCGTCTCTCACACTCTGGATCTTTGGGTGTTCTGATCTAGAGATCCTTTTATGGGGATAAACTGTAATATTTTGATTATGGAGGACATTCCTTTACAATTCTGCAGGACAGGTGAAGACTTTTGGACCTAACTGCAAGTTTCCTCTGCAGAAACCAGAGCATGAATTGACCAAAGGACAGGTAGAACCTGGAGAGGATGGGTGAGTTGTCTCTGTGATCAGACACAAATGATTCCTCATAAAGACATGAGTCATGCAGCCTTGATTGCTGCCTCTGATGGTCAACCCGAAGGCTGAAGCTGAAGACGAGCTGCAGAGTTTCTGCCTCACAGCGATTATTACCACCAGATTGTAATATCACAGCTGCAAAATGAGAGAGATGAAAATTGATTTGAGTTTCAGTCCTTTGCTCTGAGACTGTTTATCCATACAGACGAGGTCCACACACTTGCAGCCTTATCCTCATGAAAATACGATCCGTCCACTTATCCCATCAGATGACCCTCAGCTCCTACAAGAGCAGTAAACACGTATTAGACGCATCGCTGTTGCCATGGTTACAGGCCTATTGGAGCACCTGAATCATTGAAGCCCATAATCCTCCAGCACACATATTGTCTATTCCTCCTTCAGCAACCCCCCAAACAAGCTCTCTTTTCAAATAAAAAAAATGTCATATGGGGGACTTTAATGAACAACGTAGGTTTAATACCTGAGGAGCGTGAACGTGGGATGAGATTCTCACTTCAACAGTGATGGTTGAGCACTCTGTCTTGGCGTGGCTCGTCACTCTCACATAAACATGCTCTCTGTGGAAGTGTGCTGCCGTGTCTGCGGCCCGAAGACAAGAGTCAGGCTGAAGCAATGACTCGCCGAGCAGACAGCAGAGCGCCACTCATGCAGGGAGGTGTCTGCTGAGGGTTCCTGTCAGAAGTTACATGTGAAGAAGACAGCAGAGAGGAGCCTACCTCTCATTCACGTCTCCTCTCTCTATGACTTTCTCCAAACCCCCCAGATCACTGAGCTTCAAACTGTCTGTCTGTCCCCTTCCTCCAGCACAGGAACACCAACTCTAAGTTATCAGTGGCATTGAAGTAGAGCCACCAAGTGGCTGACATCAACCAGATCAATACAGCCCAGAAACGCTGCCTTTCAATCTCTGATCGACTGCAGTTTGAAACTGGGGAGTTATAAAAACAGGAAGTCTTTCTTCACGAAGACGTCTGCTCAGTTAACCTGTGAAGACGGACTCCACCTACTCCAGAAGACAAGACTCTTGGGCAGATGAGCAAAGCGCCTTAGGATTCAAACAGGAAGTTCTGGTTAAGATTCTGGTTGACCGATGATGGAAACTCAGCTGGATCCAGAAACGTTCATGGTTGTCTGATCTGGTTTGGTCTTCTCTCTTGTTGACAGTTCAACAACAGCTGCAGCACAGCTTCTTCACTGCCAACCTCTGGTCAGGGACAAACACAAACAGGTCAAGACAGCAAACATGAACAATATAATGAAGGAACAGGTTTTCAGGTGAGCTCCAGGTCTTCAGGTATTCACTGTCATGAGGATGACGTCAGCTCTGTCTGCAGCAGCTTGACTCCTTCACATCTCCTCGATCAACAGTTTCCCTCCTCACATGCCCTGCAGGCTGAGAGCATCTTTAATGCAAAGTTTTTCACATAATCTGGAATTCTGATTCATTCCAGCCTGATCCGACCTTCTCGCTCCAGGGTGAGTTCCTGCTAAAATTATTGACTCATTAGTAGAAGCATGGATGAAAACATCAGGTAAATATTCTCTGGTAAATTAGTTTGTGCCCCCCGCCCCCCTCCCCCAGCAACACCCAGCAGGGATCTCTGAGGATGGATGGGTGGATGGATGGATGGCAGCCATTGTGCAGCGGAAGGGCAGTTGACCTCTGATCAGAAGATTGCGGGTTCGATTCCCGCTTTGTCTGTCAAACTGTCCTTGGGCAAGACACGACCCCACATTGCCCCTGTTGGAAGGTTGGTGCCAGTGTTCAGAGGTAGAGCCACTGTCAGTGTGTGAATGTGACTGTAAAGCGCTTTGGATAGATGATGGATGGATGGATAGATGGAAAGCTGGATTAATGGATGCAAGGATGGATGATGTCTTTACCTCTGCAGGGACCTGATCATTCCTTGAAGAAGATGAACATTGAGTTTTACTTAAACCTAACAGTGGTGTGCTCCTGCAGCTTAATTCATCACTGTTAATGTTGTTTATGCATCATTTTATAGCAGCAATGTAAATAAATCATAGTTTCAAATTATAAATAAAGACATAAAAGCACCAGAGTCAAGTGTTAGATTCTTGATGTAAAAGTCTCTTTTGAAAAGCATCTTATAACCAAAAAATCCAGAGGAATGAAGTGCATTCACATTATTACACATAACAAACCTATCAAACATTTCTAAGGTGGTCATGTTTTAGTTTTGAATATTTAAATATGTTATACGTATGCATACTGTTCATAAACTCCCCTTTGTGGGCTCTTCCATCAGAACTCTCGGAGATTCTGGGTCCACCGTGGTTCCTGAGCTATTTCTAGACACAGATGCTGGACGTTGATCCTGGGATCTGCTGGAACCGTTCTTTCAGTTTGGGGGTGTCAGCATGAGTGTTGCCACAGTGACTCCTCCATGTCTTCTAGCTCTTCTCCCCTCCCTGATCATCAGGAATCATCGACTCTCTTTGTGTTCTCGTCTGATGTTTATAGAAACGTTGGCCTGAGGGCTGCAAAAGTGACCCCGTCTGGCAGGGTTTCAGCTGTTGACATGGTAAAAACGTCCTCTGAGTCTGTGTTTTAACAGGACCCCCCCATGCACTCCCCCCAGCAGACCTGCAGTATGTACACAGTTCACTCCACCAAACCAAATAACTGTCTGCTGCAGCTCTGACAAATCACAGCAGGAGAGCAGAATATTGTATGAGTCCAACAGCTTCTAGGTGTGTGTGTGTGGGGGTGGGGTGGGTATCTGGACCGTCTTTACAGGACAAGAGTGGGGTCTGTATTACCCAGCCACTTATATGAAGAAATATTTGCACCACTGAAATGAGAAGAAATGGACAGTACTGAAGTTAAAATGCCTTAAACTGCAGATAAAATGTTCAATTTAAAAAACAAAACTTTCTATGTTGCAAAAAAATCTAGATATATAGCATTACCTACGATAATGCTAATGTGAATGCTGTAAGATGAATGTGGCTGCTGAAGCCGATAGCTCACTAAAATATCAGCTGAATGCTAAATTAGCCTAAAAAACAGGTAAAATGTCTAATTTAGCCATAACAGCTAGTATAAAGCAAAAATATTAGCTAAAATCCAAATTTGCCTAAAAACAGAAAAAAGTCTAATTTAGCCAAAATAGCTAGCATTGTGCTAAAATCTTTGCTAAACTCCAAAATAGAACCCCAAAAAATACAGGAACCAAAACAGCTATGATATTGCAGCAAAATATTGTAATATTTTCTTTTTATTTGCAGTTTTTGAGAAGAAATCACATTCTCTTTCTCTCTAAGTTCTTCATGTCTTAAGTTTAAGTTTTGTGTGACTTTTTTTCTTTTTGTTCCAACAAGCTTATGCTGTTACTAGGTCTCTGTCATCCACATGCCGACCTGGGTCCAGCTACGTCTCGTCTACTCTGCCACGCCAAAGTCACTCCTCGCCGCGCACCATCTTCCGAACCCACCTGGTTGTTCACCTTGCCGCTCCAGTCCACCTCAGATCTTCAGTCTCCACCTCAAATCTGCAACTCCATTCAAGTCCCGGTTGCAGCTCCACTATCTCCACAGACAATAAATACTTTACTACTAATTCTGCCTCTCGTCATCCTTCCAGGTTACAGCGTCTGGGTCTGTCTCGTCACGTGACCATGACAGAACGAACTGGCCATACTCCAGACCCAGCTGACCCGGAAGGACTACGTCACGCTGTCACTCAACCAGGCACCCTCCTGGATCTTCAGGCCAACGCTCTACAGCAACTTGCCTCAGCACAGCAGGACATGTTTCGCCGTATCGACAACGTCTCGCAAGCAGTTATGGATCTAACGGGTCAGTTGGCTAACTTAGCGCTGTCTCTGACCCCGCCACTTCCGCAAACAGGAACCGCAGCGGGACCCGCTTCCGCTACGTCACACGAAAACATCCGCCTACAGCCGGAAGCCTTCCACGGGGAGGTTGAAGCCTGCGGTGGTTTTCTGCTACAATGCCATCTTATTTTTTAACAAGCACCAAGACTACCAAACGGACCACAGTAAGATCACTCTAATTATTAACTCGCTCAGGGGCAGAGCTTTGCAGTGGGCTCAAGCTTACCTGTTTGCCCACCCTATTTCCCGTTTACTTTTTGACCACTTTTGAGCAAAATTTAAACTAGTTTTTTTGCCTCGTAAGGAGGATGAAGCAACACGTCGCCTGCTGGGCCTGAAGAAAGGCAAACGCACCGTCGCAGACCATGTTATAGACTTTTGTATCCTGGCAGTTGAAGCGGGTTGGCCAGATAAGGCCCTAAAAGGAATATTCAATCAATCCCTGAATGAGTCTATCAAAGATCATTTATGCTCACAACCTGAAGCCCGCTCATTTGAAGAACTGGTGTCAGCTGCATTACGTTCAGACGTCCGTTTAAAAGAGAGACAAGCAGAGACACATCCCTCCTCACGCAGAACTGTGCTCGACCCCAGTTACCCTTTACCTCTCTCCCCCTCTACAGTACAGGAGACTACACGGAGACCCTGTGAGGAAGCCATGCAGATTGGGCACTCCAAACTCACTCCAGAGGACGCCAGAAAACAGAGGGATGAGCGCACCTGCTTCTATTGCGGCAGGTCAGATCATTATGTTGCTCAATGTCCCCTTTGTTTAAAAGGCAGGACCCCCCGCTAGAAGACAGGCCGCAGGAGGGTACCCTGGAAGTCTCCCCCTGCAGGAACTTCCTTATGCTACCTGTCAAGATTTGTCTACAGGCCAAATGTCACAAAACCCAAGCACTGGTGGATTCAGGAGCGGAGCAAAGCTTCATCGATCAAGACCTTGTGTCGCAGTTGCGCATACCCACCGACCCTTTAGACTCACATGTCAAGGCTGCTGGTTTAGGTGGTCAACATTTGTCCCGCATCACCCATCGCACTCGCCCTGTCCTTCTCATAACCTCAGGTAACCACAGAGAACACGTACAGTTTTACATCACTCAAACCCAACTGAACCCCATCGTGTTAGGTTTCCCATGGCTCCAATTACATAACCCTCAGGTTGATTGGGTTCAACGACGAATCACTGACTGGAGTGATTTCTGTCTGGCCAATTGTTTCCAGTCAGCCCTACCCTCTGTTAAATCTCATCTGTCTGACTGTAAAGAGACTATTGATTTATCTAAGGTACCCAGTTGCTACCACGATCTCAAGCCAGTTTTTAGCAAAACCAAGGCATGCTCCCTGCCACCCCACAGACCATACGACTGCTCCATCGAGCTGCTCACAGGGGCTAGTCTTCCCAAGGGACGTCTGTTTAACCTGTCCGGTCCCGAAAAAGAAGCCATGGAGAAGTACATTAAGGAGGCTCTTTCCACTGGACTCATTCGTCCCTCTTCCTCTCCTGTGGGAGCGGATTTTTTCTTTGTTGGCAAAAAGGATGGCACACTGCGACCATGCAACGATTATCGAGCATTAAACCAAATCATTGTCAAGAATAAGTACTCATTACCTCTCCTCTGTTCTGCTTTAGACTCTGTACAGAATCCCCAAGTCTTCTCCAAGCTTGACTTGAGGAATGCCTACCATCTGGTCCGGATAAAGGAAGGTGACGAGTGGAAGACTGCATTTAACACTCCTATGGGACATTTTGAATACCTCGTTATGCCGTTTGGGCTAACTAATGCTCCCACAGTCTTCCAGCACCTAGTAAATGACGTTCTCTGGGACTTTATTAATTGTTTTGTTTTCGTCTATTTAGATGACATCCTAGTGTACTCCCGTGATCTCCATCAACATAAAATCCATGTCCGTCATGTGCTGGAACGTCTTTTAGAAAACCAGCTCTATGTTAAAGCCGAAAAGTGCGAGTTCCATGTTTCCACCATCTCCTTTCTGGGGTATGTTTTTGAGGCTGGGCAAATACGACCCGACCCATCTAAAATTGACGCTGTGGCCAAGTGGGAGCCTGCTTCCAGTAGAAAGAAGCTCCAGCAATTCCTGGGGTTCGCCAATTTTATAGAAGGTTTATACGGAACTTCAGCCAAATTGCTTCTCCGTTAACAAGGTTAACGTCTCCGCTTCAACCCTTCAGGCGGACTCCTGTGGCCCAGAAGGCTTTTGACACCCTGAAAAACTACTTCGTCTCAGCCCCCATTCTCATACAACCAGACCCCAAGCGACAGTTTATAGTAGAGGTGGACGCTTCAGATTCTGGTGTTGGTGCCGTCCTATCCCAGAGAGAAGAGACATTGGGCCAACTAAAACCTTGTGCTTTCTTCTCCAAGAAACTTTCCCTAGCTGAGCAGAATTAGAATTACGACATCGGGAATTGGGAGCTGTTGGCCATAAAATTGGCTTTGGAGGAGTGGCGGCATTGGCTTGAGGGGCGGCACAACCATTCATTGTATGGACCGACCACAAAACCTCGCATATCTACGCACCGCTAAAAGATTGAACTCACGTCAAGCACGTTGGTGCCTCTTCTTTGATCGCTTCAATTTTACCATCACTTACAGACCTGGCAGCCGTAATCTCAAGCCCGATGCTCTCTCCAGACAGTTTAACACCTCAGAGGACACCACTGATACCACCATTATACCTCCCGACTGCATTGTTGGGTTATTGACGTGGAAGATTGAGACCCGCGTACGTCAAGCTCAAGGTGAGGAACCCTAATCATGTACCTTGCCTTCCTGGTACCCTGTTTGTCCCATCTGCCCTCAGGTCCGATGTCATTAGCTGGGGGCACGCCTCCCGTGTATCCTGTCACGCCGGAGTCCACATAACTCTGGCCCTGCTGCGCAGGCGTTTTTCTGGCCTTCCATGCAAAGGGATGTCCGTGAATACATTGCAGCTTGTTCCACCTGCGCAAGATCAAAGACATCCAGTACTCCTCAGCCAGGTCTGCTCCACCTGCTTTCCACACCTAGTCGACCGTGGTCTCACATAGCACTGGATTTCGTCACCGGCCTACCTCCCTCCAACGGTCATACTGTCATCCTCACTGTAATCGACCGTTTCTCTAAGTCTGCTCAATTCATTGCTCTGCCTCAGCTCCCCTCTGCTATGGAAACCGCCAACATACTGGTCAATCAGGTTTTCCGCCACCATGGCATTCCTAATGACATTGTTTCAGATCGTGGACCACAGTTCATCTCTCAAGTATGGAGAGCTTTTTGTTCTGCCCTTGGTGCTACTGTCAGCCTTTCTTCTGGATACCATCCCCAATCCAATGGCCAAGCTGAAAGGGCTAACCAGGAGTTGGGGGCGGCCCTTCGCTGTGTGGCTGCTCAAAATCCCTCTGACTGGTCGTCCTTCCTCGTCTGGGTTGAGTATGCCCACAACACCCATCCGTCCACTGCCACCGGAATCTCACCTTTGGAGGCCTCCCTGGGGTACTCTCCTCCTCTGTTTCCCTCTCAGGAAGCTGACCTGGCTGTGCCCTCGGTCCACCATCATCTCCAGCGGTGTCAACACTTCTGGCGTCAGGCCAAGGCGGCCCTCCTGCGGACCAAGGAGCGCAACCGTGCTATCGCCGATCATCATCGGACCCCTGCTCTGGACTACCGTGTCGGACAGAAGGTTTGGCTCTCCTCTCGCCACATACCTATCCAGGCTTTGTCATGCAAACTCTCTCCCCGCTACATTGGACCTTATGTGATTGACAAGATCATCAACCCGTCCTGTGTCCGTCTCCATCTGCCTGCTGCTCTTCGGATTCATCCTTCATTCCACGTCTCTCAGGTCAAGCCTGTCGTGGATAGCCCACTCTGCCCGCCGTCCCCGGCCCCTCCGCCCGCCCATGTCGTTGACGGCGCCCCGGCTTTCACGGTCAACCGGATCCTGGATGTCCGGCGCCGTGGGCAGGGTTTCCAGTTTCTGGTGAACTGGGAGGGTTATGATCCTGAGGAGCGGTCTTGGGTCTCCCGTTCCCTCATCCTGGATTCCTCCCTCATCTCCGCCTTCTACCATGCCCACCCTGACTTGAGGGGGGGGTACTGTCATGGTGCACCTGTGCTCCTGCTCCACCTCCCGATTGGACCCAGCTGTCGGCACTCATCACCTCTTCACCTGCCTACTAAAGAGGAGCCTTCCCCAGCATTCTTTGCCAGTTCGTTACCTTACCCGGTGCAGTACCCTGGCCTCTCATGTTTAGAAGCTTATGCTGTTACTAAGTTTTGGTACGTCTCACCATAGAACACCTCTGTCTCCAGGTCTTTGTCATCCACGTGCCGACCTGGGTCCAGCTACGTCTCGTCAACTCTGCCACTCCAAAGTCACTCCTCACCGCGCACCATCTTCCGAACTCACCTGGTTGTTCACCTTGCCGCTCCAGTCCACCTCAGATCTTCAGTCTCCACCTCAAATCTGCAACTCCATTCAAGTTCAGGTTGCAGCTCCACTATCTCCACGGACAATAAATACTTTACTACTAATTCTGCCTCTCGTCATCCTTCCGGGTTACAGCGTCTGGGTCTGTCTCGTCACGTGACCATGACACCAACAGTGTTTTTGTTTCACCAAGCTGTTTGGTAATTGCCCCGTAAACCATTCCAGCCTTGAGGAGGTCTGCAATGTTGTCTCTGTTGTCTTTGGACAGCTCTTTGGTCTTGGTAATGTTAGTAGTTAGTAGTTTATGCAGCTCAAACAGGTGCTTCTAATTTAAGATCATAAGTGGAGTGGACTATTTAAATGTGGACTAACTAGTCTTTGAGAGTCAGGAGTCTAGCTGATAGACAGCTGATCAAATACTTACTTACCTTCCTGCATGTGCCCCCAAACCAGCCAGAGTCAAGAGGGCTCATGGTGATTGGTCTCTACATTCTATCCAATCCAGTATGTTTGCCTCTTATTGGTGGTGCTTGGAGACAGACACAGACTTTGTATTGATTCAGTTTGACAAGAATTCTGCAATCCAACCATTCTGGCCTATTTCTCACTAAGTAGTACCCCAAAGCAACAGCAAAGCTTAAATACAATACATGCAAATACAAATACAATATCTCCACTACTACAACATTAAACTGTCGCTCCCCCATGCCTCATGACTTGTGCATGTATGTTATGGCTGTAAGGATTCATTTTAACAAGGATTGAATTCATATCATAATCTGTGTGTGGAGGCTTGTCCGTCTAGCAATCAGCCTCATTCCCGCCACCTGTTTTCCACAGCATTTAAGCCTCCACTTTCCATTCCTCCTCGCCAGAAGGTCGTCTACGCTCACGTAAACAAGCATAGCTAAACCTGATCATCAGCCTCGCCAAGCCTGCATCATCAGCCTCGCCAAGCCTGCATCATCAGCCTCGCCAAGCCTGCATCATCAGCCTCGCCAAAAACCTTACTCGCCAGCCTCACCAAAACCCTCCTCGCCAGCCTCGCCTCGCTCTTACGAAAGACTCTCCAAGCCTGCCTCTCTCTTTCTCGTCATCCTGTCTCTCCCGCTCGCCCCTAAACTGCCTGCATCGCCCTGCCTCTGCCATCTCTCCCCACCAGCCAAGAGCTTCACGTGCTTGTGCCACTTCTCTCCGGCTACACCTCCAAGCTCCTCCGGAGTCGCCAAGTGTGAGTTGTTTTCCTCACTGTTACCTCTACTTCTTCAGAGCCTGAACTCTAACTATGCTTCTCATCCAGCAGTGCTCACTAGCGCCATTCCTCTGAGCTGGAGAGATACTGGATCTTAGTTCATTTTAAACTATTCGATTCACTGACCAGATTCCTGGTATTTCTTCAAGATAATCAAGTGTAAATTAATGTGTATAAACAAACAAGTAAACAAGAATGAATGTCAGATCCATTCATATTTTAGTTTGATAAAGTTCAGTCCACTTTTGTTTTTCCACATCAGAATAATCATTATTACAATATTCTACCACACTTTTCATGGCTTTGATCAATTCAAAGTGTTCCCACACATTACACTGGAATGATGGTTGATCAGTTTCTGAAGACATCATGTGTGTCATCTGCTGTGATGGTCGTTTTTCATTAGAGGAAAACCCACCATGTCTCAATCCAGGTGGAATTTTACAAGATTGATTATGGATTGAATTATTTCATTTTTAGATTATTTTTTAATGGTTCAGTTTTATTTAATGAATAATTTGACTCAGACTAATACGCCTAGTTGGACATGGAATAGAAACCCATTAATCGATAAATTATTACATCCCTACTATATGCCCTTTGTGAACCCCAGGGATGCACAGACTATAGTTTGGAACCATTGTGCTGAAATCAACTGCAGAAAAGACTTTAAAAATGGATATTTAAACTTTGTTTTTTTAATTTAAAAAATGTTTCTTTCCCTTTTCCAAAAGTCTAACTTAAATGTCTTGGACAAAAAGAGAAACATTTCAAGTCAAAGAACTAAGATCTCCGCATTCCAAATGTCTTCTAGAACTGTTAGAGTAAACTCTGTAAATACCAACATAAAATTAGGAAGGAGGCATGAGTCTGAATGCAGTTTCTCCAGAGGAGAGCCCTTCACCACCAACGCCCAAAGCAATCCGCAATCATAGGACCTCCTTTATGGTTTCAAGGGAAGCCCTGCTATTACATAAACATTGGGAGGAGTTAGTCTTAGGTTTGAACCTATATGGTGTCAGTACAAGATTTTAGACTATCGCTATGAGAGGCCGACGCTGGTCTCCACTGAGTTGTCATCTTTGATTAACAACTTCCCTCCAGATCCTCTCCTTCTAGGGTGGTGTGATGAAGAGGCAGGGACGTTTGGATCCATAAGCAAATGGTTTCTTGGACAAGGGCAAGACATAAGCGTAGTCAGAGTCCAGGCGTGGGTCAAGGCAGGAGGCAGGCAGGTAACCGAGGAGACAGGCAGAGATCAAAAACCAGGAGGAGAAAGAAGGAGAAATGCTCAGAGATGTATGCCAGGCAGTACAAGACTTCGCAAGGAGGTGGTGACAGCAGGCAGACTGTAACAGTGTAACAGTCATTTAAGTCTTTGTTTAATTAATGTTGGTTAAGTTATGAGAAGTTTATTTTGAAAGTAATTTTATTTTGAAAAGACCGGAAGTTGTTAGCGCGAATGCTGAAAAGACAGAAAAGAGAGACGCTGGATAGAGCATGTTTGCACGCGAAAGATACCACGTGTTGATGAAAGGACACTGAGACAAACACCCATCTCGGCATGCAGCCAACGAGGTGATTTATTTCTTTTGTTTTAACTTTCTGCTTATATTGTATGTTCATTGGAAAAGTATTCATTTTATGTTTGTATGTACAGTTTTCACGGTGGATTTGGAGAGACCAAATAAACCCGTTAAGAGAACCATTTGCGTCTGTGAATGCCTGGGGTGGAGTTACAGTGAAAACTCGACTGCTCTTCGACGTGAGTGAAGGAGAGGAGAGCAAGATTCTGCTCATGCAGCCAGCACGTGCCCGCAGCATGACATCAAAGGACTGTCAGATGAGTTGACAAAAGCGATCGCACAAGTTTGAAGCTGTTCTGATTAGCATGTTTTTTGCATTGGACTTTAGTATTACAAAGATATTAACATTGGGTTTTTTTTTTGTTTTGAACTTGAAGTGTGTTTTAAGAGAAAAGTTTGCATACTGCTTCATACGCTAAGTATTTTAAGTTAAGAATTTGAAATGTAACATTTCATGTTAAGAAATTCTATTTTACAAGGATAAGTGTTTAAAGAAATGTTTAAGATTTTGTTTTAGAACGTTGATGTTTATGTTTTCAACTGAGTGTTTTTGAAAGAAAGGTGAATATTTCTAAAAATGTCACAAAAGAGTGAACCAGTTGAGGTTGGACAGGAATCAGATTCAGAAGAAAAATCCCTAAGTCATGTGAGTTTAGCTGAAGAGTTGCTACCCAGACGAAGTCAAAGAGCTAGAACACTAACAGAGAAAGGGAAAGAGATGCAGGATGAAAGGTTAAGGTGTCTTCAGCAAAGATTCAACTACATTTACTCCAAATGGAAATCTCATGTTAGGTTTTCTAAGCAGTCCTTATCACAGTCTGCAGTGTCACCTTCAGAGGAGCTGCTAAATGATATCATTGGTGATGTCACGAGTCTTTCTGCAGATATTCAGCTTGTTTATGAAGAACTGCGTAAAATTTCAGTACCAGATCAGGACACAAGACGAAGAGTAGACCAGTGTGTAGAGGTTTCTACATTTGTTGTCAAAAGAGCTTCAAGTCAACTAGAGGGTCATGTGCCAGCTGAAGAAAAGCAAGAGTGGCCAGAAGCAGGTTCTCTTTTTGAATCAAGCGCCTCAAGATCTGGTTCCATTTTGTCTTTACTGAAAGGCGCTTCATATGTTTCAAAGGACTCATCTTGTAAACAACAAGAAGTTGCTGCTGAAGTTGCTGCAAATCAAGCTGTTCTAAAAGTGTTAAAATAACAAGAAAGAGAGCAGTCTGAAATACAGCATCTGGAAGCAGTAGTCAAAAGGAAAATTACTGACCATGAAGCAGCTGTAGCGAGACGTCGTTTGGAACAAGAAGCAGAACAGGTTAGACAAAGGACCCAGAGAGAAGAGGAGGAAATTAAAATAAAGGCTCAATTAGAGGAAGAGCATACATTTTTACAAAAGACTCTTGAAGAAAAAAGAAGAAGAAGAAAACATTTGGAAGCAGTAAAAGGTCTGAGTGCAGCAAAAGCAAAGCTGCAGGTGTATCAAGGTCAAGTTCTCGAAGAAGACAGAAGTGAAGACAGAAGTGAAGTCTTAGACAAAGTAGAACTGAAAGATGCTAAAGAAGAAGAACCCCCACCACCCTCATTCATGCAAACAGCTACACAACAATCTTCCATCACTTCTGCAAATGAAGGGACAGCAGAACTTGTCAAGATGCTAGCAAGTGCTCTAAGTGCAAACAGAATTCCTGTGCCTGAACCATCAATGTTCACTGGTGATCCCTTGAAGTACAATGATTGGAAACTTTCCTTCCAAACCATCATTGATCAAAAGAGCATTCAAGACAAAGAAAAACTCTACTACCTTCGCCGATATGTTGGTGGTCAAGTCAGACAAGCACTAGATGGTTATTTCCTTCTCGGAACCGAATCTGCTTATGTTGCAGCATGGGAAATGTTAGAAGAAAGATATGGAAATCCATTTGTGATTGCAAAGTCATACAGAGACTACAGGCATGGCCAAAAATTGGATCCAAAGACAGTTTCGAGTTAAGAGAGTTTGTTGATTTTCTTCATAGTTGTGAAACAGCTATGGCCCATATCAAGACACTGGAAATATTGAATGACTGCAACGAAAACAGAAAAATCTTGTCAAAGTTGCCGGACTGGTTGACAGCAAGATGGAACAGAAAGGTCATTGAAATAGAAGAGGAGAGTAATCGATTTCCATCATTCAGTGAGTTTGTTAAGTTTCTAGCAAGAGAAGCTAAAATTGCATACAATCCCATCACTTCACTGCATTCAATGAAGCAAGGTGAAGTTGAAAAACAAAAAACACAAAGACATCCCAGTTTTGTAGCAAAATCACTGAACACACAATCCACTGAGAGACCTGTGGTTAAATGCGTGTTTTGCAAAAGAACTGGACACACTTTGCATAAATGCAGAAACTTCATGGAGAAAGACCTCAAAGAAAGAATCAAATATGTTCAATCTGAGAGATTATGCTTTGGTTGTCTACAATTTGGTCATCATTCAAAGGGCTGCAGTAATAGGAGCACTTGTGACAGATGCAAAAGACGACATACTTGCCTGCATGAAGAAAGAGACAAAGAAGAGCGAAGGTCATTACAAAGCGATCAACGTGCTTCTGTAGCAAACTCTTGCACAATGCAAGTGAACAACCAAGAATATTCACTTAATCCTCACACCGAAGTCATTTCAGATGCAATCTCAAACAGAGTAGTGCATGATGGAGACACAACACAAACAGCTGCAGTTGTTCCTGTATGGCTTTCATCCACGATCCATCCAACCCAAGAGGTCCTTGTTTATGCTCTTCTAGATTTTCAGAGTGATACAACTTTTGTTCTTGAAGAGGTGGCAGACGCTTTGGACATCAGCAAGGAACCAGTCAAACTCAAACTGTCAACAATGGCTTCAAAGGACACAGTGATAAACTGTCAACGAGTAAAGAATTTACAATGTCGTGGCTTTTCCAGCATTAAGAAAGTTTCTTTACCCCCAGCCTTTACACGTGAGTTTATTCCAGCCAACAGGACTCACATACCAACAAATGAAACGGCTAAAGTCTGGTCCCACTTGGAACACCTTCAAGAAGAAATTCCAGCTCTGCAAAACTGCAAAGTAGGTTTACTCATAGGCTACAACTGTTCTCAAGCCTTACTTCCAAGAGAAGTTGTGTCTGGCAATGAAAATGAGCCCTTTGCTCAGCGCACAGACCTTGGATGGAGCATTGTTGGCCATAGGAACACTCACATTGATTTTAGTGATGCTATAGGGATTAGTCATCACGTGATAGTGCAGCAAGTGACACCAATGGTGAAACCTCATGTAAACCTCAAAACTAAAGTGAACCTTGTCAACAGAACAAAGATGAAAGAAGTAACTCGATCTGACCTCATCAGAGCCCTTGAGTTAGATTTTCAGGAGAAAAATAAAAAAGAGAATTTTGTGTCCCAAGAAGATCAACTACATGCTCTTGAAAGAGGACTAAGGAAAGAGAAAAGACATGAAGACTATGGAAACTTTATGACTGACACAAGTTCACTTGCAGAGGCTGAAAGGGTGTCTGAAGAAGAAAGAGACAACTCAAAGGATAATGTTTTTCAAGGTTTGAGGGCAGAACAACTCAAGAACTCCGATTGGTTCACAAGTCCAACATTCCTTCAGCGAAAGACTTTCCCAGTAAGAGAGCACATGGTGGGAGAAATGAAGAAAAATGATGCTGGACTCCAAAGAAGTGTGCATAACAACATGGCACAGAAACAACCATCATTAATGGATTGCTTTGACAAATGTTTTAATTGGACAAGACTGGTAAAGGCAATTGCCAAATTGAAGCGATTTGTTAAAGAAAACAAGGCAAAGAATCAAAGAACAACAACAAGCACAGGTTTGGAAGAAAGAGAAAAAGCAGAGAAAACAATCAAACGGCAAGTTCAAAGGGAAGCATTCTTCAACGAAATCAAAATTCTAAAATCAAAGAAACAAACACAAAGGCCAAACACAGTAAACTGTGGAAGTTAATTCAGCACCACGCAACCAATAGAGATTAGCCAGGGTCAGAGAGGTTTATTCACGATCAGATGGCAAAGTAAGAAAACTTAAGTTACAAGTTAGCAAACTGCACTTGACAAAAGTGGAAAATCCACAACCAGAACAGTATTTCTTGAGAGACCAGTACACAAGGTCGTTGCTTTGATTGAGGCAGACTAATAATAGTCATGAAGTATTGACAAAATAAATAAAAAAAAAAAAAAATGAAGGAAATCCCACATTGAGAAATATGTGATTTGGTGGGAGTGTAACAGTGTAACAGTCATTTAAGTCTTTGTTTAATTAATGTTGGTTAAGTTATGAGAAGTTTATTTTGAAAGTAATTTTATTTTGAAAAGACTGGAAGTTGTTAGCGCGAATGCTGAAAAGACAGAAAAGAGAGACCCTGGATAGAGCATGTTTGCACGCGAAGGATACCACGCGTTGATGAAAGGACACTAAGACAAACACCCATCTCGGCATGCAGCCAACGAGGTGATTTATTTCTTTTGTTTTAACTTTCTGTATATATTGTATGTTTATTGGAAAAGTATTCATTTTATGTTTGTATGTACATTTTTCACGGTGGATTTGGAGAGACCAAATAAACCCGTTAAGAGAACCATTTGCGTCTGTAAATGCCTGGGGTGGAGTTACACAGACTATATACTGAGGGTGATGAGGTAGATTGGGAACAGCTGAGGAGATCTGGCTGAGAGAGAGACTGCTGAGAGTGGAGAGGGAGTGCAGGGTCAGTACTCAGGCGAGGGCTCCCTCTGGTGGTCAGATGTGGTGCCTGATGGGGGAATCCTGACAGAGCCCCCCTCCTGCGAGCGGCTCTGGAAGCGAGGGTGCTGATGACGCCGTGGACGTCCACGTGGTCGAGGGGCCGGCCTGTCAAAATGGTCCCGGTGAAAGTCGGTCGTGAGAGCTGGGTCCAGAATGTCGTCGGCTGCAACCCAGGAATGTTCCTCAGGACCGTACCCCTCCCAGTCGATGAGGTACTGCAGATGTCCCCCACGACGTCTGGAGTCCAGGACGGCGTTGACTCTATATGCCTCCTCACCCTCTATGATGAGGGGAGACTCGTCGAAACCTGAGTCCGGGGTCTTATCACTGGGTCCTTTGGCGCGTTTGAGAAGTGACATGTGGAACGTGGAGGAAATCCGGTACTCAGGTGGAAGCTGCAGGCGGAACGAGACAGGAGTAATTTGACAGATGATCTTGAAAGGGCCTACAAACCTGGGGTTGAGTTTTCAACATGGAAGTCTTAGGCGAAGGTCCCGGGTGGAGAGCCAGACCCACTGGCCAGGTCCCAAGGCAGGGCCCACCCGACGATGGCTTGGACCTGGGTCCGACGTACAGCATGCTGTAACTGGATATGGGCGGCTCTCCACGTCTCCTCGCACCCTCTGAACCATTCATCCGCTGCAGGCAGTTCAGATGGTTCTCCAGACCAGGGGAAGAAGGGAGGCTGGATGCCCAAGACACACTGGAATGGTGTGAGGCCGGTGGATGCCTTCTTGAGGGAGTTCTGCACCTATTCAGCCCACACCAGATACTTGCTCCACTCATGCTGATGTTGACTACAATATGAACGCAAAAACCTGGTGATTTCTTGGTTGAGACGTTCCACCTGGCTGTTGGATTGTGGATGATAACCGGAGGTGAGGCTGACATTGATGTTGAGCCCCTTACAGAATGCCTGCCAGACCCTAGATGTGAATTGGGGTCACCGGTCCGAGACAATGTCCTCCGGGAGTCCATAGTGCCGGAAGACATGTTGGATCAGCTGCTCTGCGGTTTCCATGGCTGTGGGTAACTTGGGGAGTGGTAGCAGACGGCAGGATTTTGAGAAGGCGGTGGACGTGGGCTGAGAGGGAGCGGGCGTGGCCGACGGCAAGGGAAGCGTCATAAGCCGCTCCATGATGGTGTCAGTAGCAGCAAAGAGACAGTGCAGTTAACGAACATGCTCCAGTAACATGTAGGCAAACCCCCCAGGGTTAAACGGCGTGGAGAACCCCATTGCTGGATCCATGTCTTCCCGTCTTCTGTGATGAAGAGGCAGGGACGTTTGGATCCAAAAGCAAATGGTTTATTAGACAAGGGCAAAACATAAGCGTAGTCAGAGTCCAGGTGTGGGTCGAGGCAGGAGGCAGGCAGGTAACCGAGGAGACCGGCAGAGAGCGTGGTCAGAGTACAGGCGTGGGTCGAGGCAGGAGGCAGGCAGGTAACCGAGGAGACAGGCAGAGATCAAAAACCAGGAGGAGAAACAAGGAGAAACGCTCAGAGATGTATGCCAGGCAGTACAAGACTTCGCAAGGAGGTGGTGACAGCAGGCAGACTATATACTGAGGGTGATGAGGTAGATTGGGAACAGCTGAGGAGATCTGGCTGAGAGAGAAACTGCTGAGAGTGGAGAGGGAGTGCAGGGTCAGTACTCAGGCGAGGGCTCCCTCTGGTGGTCAGATGTGGTGTCTGATGGGAGAATCCTGACAGGTGGCTTCCCCTTCTCAGCACAGCTTGTGGAATTGGTTATATATACAAAGCAGAAAACATCTTTAAACTCAGTTTTAGGTTCAACAGAATAGAAACACAGAAATAAAAAAATAGCAGTTAGAATATAAAAGAATACGTAATAACTTCATCAGGAACCATCACTGATGAATGAAAAGTCTTCTAAAGTCAAATCGGTCAAACACATTTCAGCATTGGGGCCTCATAACTCTTGGGATAAAATGAGTTCTGAAAAAATGACTGAACATTGAAACCTATTTAAGTAACACTTTAAAACTGCTGCCTATGGATCAACGTCCCATTTGTCCAATCTGTGTCACAACTTCAAAATAAACAGAATTCAATTAAATCTAAACCTAAAGGAACAAATGATAATAAATATCACAGTTCTGAAATAGAGTAATTGAAACTTTTGATTTAAAAACTGTTAAATCTGTGATGAACGACAACTTTAGCAAAAAAAAAAAAAGAAAAGAAAAGAAAAAGAAGCTACACAAAAGACTGATGCCTCAACCTCGAATGAGGGACCTCAGCGAATGATACTCAGCATCCAGGACAGTTCAGTCTGGTCAGATGAGCGTCACAGTTCATGGAGATGAAAGTATGATAGAAACAAACAGCTGAAGCTTCAGATGAACTAAAACCCATAGAGAATCTCCAGCAGGGCTGATGTGCTCCTGAATTATCCAAAGAACATGACATTTTCTTCTGAAAATGGCTCATCTGAACAAAAGTTTATCCTGTTTGTCATCAAGCTGAAAATACAATTCCAGAACAAAAACAATTTTCAGAGCAAAGGTTCTGGAATGGTGAATTTCCGAATCAGATTAAAAGCTTCAAATGTTGTTTCATGCTTTTCCACAAGAGAAGAAAATCCTGTTTGTCCAAAGGAGAGGAGCTGGGAGCAGACAGGATATTTACCGCCTTCATTTAGTTTGTCAGACTTCAGCTTATTGCCTATTGTGTTCCATTATTACTGCCTCCAAGTCAGGATAATTTATTTAGATTAAGCACTGCTACTGTTGGTTTTAAAGCCTTTTTAAAATGAGGAGAAAATATCATAGAATCTGAGCTCTGCTGATAAACAACACATTACCAGCTGATTGTTTTATGAAGTAGATAAAATGAAACATTACCAAATTAAAAATAGAAGAAAAATGTTTTGAGACTGTTGGAGCCTGAAGTGATTCAGCTGAATTGTTTGGCAGGAACGATAAATTCACCTCTTCCTGTTCACAATGTAAGTCTGCTCCCTGAGTGATTAGAATGATGTAAAAATCACATTTACATAAGCTGCAGGTTATTCTCTTACAAACACACTCAATTAAGAAAAAGAAAAAAATAAATAAATAAAACAGTTTCTGTTGAAGCTCACTGTCAGATCACTCTTTGTGTGTGTGAGCAACTACAGAGTGTGTGTGTAGACAGGCCCCACCCATTCTAGTTTACTATTTAGAACTGGATGTTTCATGATGTTGTTTCCCTCTGTTGCCATCTTCTTTTTTCTCTTTTTCCTCTTTTTGATTAAATGTTTGTTGGCATGTATTTTTACTGGATGTATGAAAATGTAAATTATTTGAATTAATTCACCATCATTTATATCCTCATTTAGAACAGGAGATCAGAACCAACAAAACTGATAAAAACAGAGGAAAGAAATGGTGTTTGACATTTTAAACTTTTTTTGGTCAACTTTCTGGTTAAATTCAGCAGTAATATAAACAACATATAAATGATAAAAAAAAAAATCTCTGCTGTTTTGGATCATTTAACAACAAAACCTGAAAATTCTCTCCAGTTTTTCATCCTCAAAGTTTTTTAACATTTTACGTTCTTGGTTGGTTGGCATCCTTCTGTCTCTAGAGACAATGGAGTCTGCACCCTTCCTGTGTTTTTTTTAATTTGTGGAGCTGCAACGTCGGCTGTGGCTGAATAGGCCAAGATTCAATTCCTACCACACTTGCTGCAATTGTAGCCACTGGTAGGAGCCGTTTGGGGAGGAATGGCAGACTGAGTCCTTTGCTGTTTGCGACTCTTCCTTTCCACACGCCGGATCTCTCTCTTCTCCTCGGCCTGCTTGACGCCAGTTTTGACATTTGCACGCCAGCTAGAGCGGTCGGAGGTTGCTATCTCGAGATCTGCTGGGTTGATGCTGCATGACTTCATCAGATCCCTCTTGCAGACATCCTTGTAGCGCAGGGCAGGTCGTCTGGTGGGCCGTGTTCCTGTGGTTAGCTCGCCGTAAAGGATGTCCTTTGGAATGCAGCCATCATCCATCCTGCATACTTGTCCGAGCCAGCGCAGGCGCCTCTGGGAGAGGATGGTGAACATGCTTAACATCCCTGCCTGGGCCAACACGGCTGTGTTGGTGACGTGGTCCTGCCAGGTAATGCCGAGGAGTCGTCTGAGGTTGCGCATGTGGAAGGCGTTCAATCTTCGCTCTTGGTGAGTGTAAAGGGTCCAAGCCTCGCTGCCATACAGAAGGGTGCTCAGCACGCACGCCTGGTACACCTTCATCTTTGTGTTGAGGGTTAACATGCGATTGTCCCACACACGCTTCGCAAGGCGGGCCATGGCGGTAGCTGCTTTGCCTATCCTCGTGTTGAGCTCGGCATCAAGGGATAGATTGCTGGAGATAGTGGAGCCGAGGTATGTGAACTTGTCCACCACCTCCAGGGTGTGATCGCCGATGGTGATTTTGGGAGTGGTGCCGACATCCTGACCTATGATGTTGGTCTTTTTGAGGCTGAGGGTTAGACCGAACTCTGTACATGCCTCAGCGAAGCAAGAGATGAGTCGCTGGAGAGCAGCTTCCGTGTGAGCAGTGAGGACGGCGTCATCGGCAAAGAG
Organism: Oryzias melastigma; assembly: GCF_002922805.2. Classification (NCBI taxonomy): domain Eukaryota; kingdom Metazoa; phylum Chordata; class Actinopteri; order Beloniformes; family Adrianichthyidae; genus Oryzias; species Oryzias melastigma. The sequence continues at coordinate 31,111,507 of NC_050518.1, forward strand.
CATCTCCCGGATGAGGACCTTGCGCACCTTTGTCTTTGCTCTGAGGCGAGAGAGGTTGAAGAGATTCCTGTCGCTCCGTGTGTGGAGGAAGATGCCATCTTCAGACTCGCTGAATGCATAGCGTAGGAGCAGGGAGAAAAATATGCCGAAAAGTGTCTGAGCCAGGACACACCCCTGTTTCACGCCGCTCTTGATTGGGAAGGGGTCTGATGATGATCCGCCATATTGAACGTTCTAAGCGTTACATATTGGTGCAGAGCCTGTTTGAAAAAAGTTTTTTTTTTCTGTGACAGAATCAGCTGTTTCACGTTGATTAAATCCACACTTCACAGTTGTGCAGAGCTGCATTTCAGCGTGGGGCTGCGTTTCTCCAGAAAAAGCTGAAGTTACGTTAATTGCCTCAACTGTTGAAGAGTTACCATAACCTAAAGAATGCAAACTCTGGAGCTAAATCTCCAGTGTTAAAGCAGATTAATTTTTTCAGAAGTTATGTCTGTGAGCAGAACTTCAGTCTCAGTTTTTGAACAGAAAAAAGCTCTCACTAGTTTTTTTGAAAGCCGGAAGCTTCACCGACACAAAGATTTGTTTACTTATGGTGACGGTACCGCGGCTCTTTCAGTTTTGTTTTAGTTCATAAACTTAAAATCCTACATTATTTTGCATTTCAGAGCAAAAATACTTCACCCCAAGATCATAATTTACTACACTCTACTATATTTATAAAGATCGCAAATCAGTGATTTTGGACGTGTGAATATTCATACTCTAATTTTCGGGAGTAGATCGTGAGTATTCGAGCACCCGGATGCTCTTTACAGCCCTCCTACAGAAACATTTGCTTAATATGGATCTTTGGGAAAACGTATCAAGTTTGAAACCACACATCAACCAGTAAGAATAAAATTCTACTTCAGGATATTTTTAGCCAAAGTTACTTTAACTCATTTGAGGAACTCTTTTCTGGAAGCTGTGACAGTATTTGGCTTTTTGCATGCGTGTGCGTACATGTGTATTCATGCGTTGTCTGTATGTGTGTGTGCATTCCAACCATGTACTGTCTGTTCAGCTCAGTGTTTGTTTGATTGTTTTTGTGTTCCCTCCCACTGGTGTCATCCATCTTCCCGTCTTCAGAGCACCTGAACCTGCAGGGTTCAGTGCGCCGCCACCCGTCTCCTTCACCCGACTCCTTCACCTTACTCCTTCACCTTACTCCTTCACCCGACTCCTTCACCTTACTCCTTCACCTTACTCCTTCACCTTACTCCT